>NW_027466629.1:30000-40000 GCF_050575085.1 Anarhichas minor
GCATAGGGGGACCGCCAGAAGCGCTGGACCCTTCAGCGCTTCGCTCATATCCCCTACTACGGCTGTAGCATAGGGGAACCGCCAGAAGCGCTGGACCCTTCAGCGCTTCGTCCCTACTACGGCTGTAACATAGGGGAACCGCCAGAAGCGCTGGACCCTTCAGCGCTTCGCTCATATCCCCTACTACGGCTGTAGCATAGGGGGACCGCCAGAAGCGCTGGACCCTTCAGCGCTTCGCTCATATCCCCTACTACGGCTGTAGCATAGGGGAACCGCCAGAAGCGCTGGACCCTTCAGCGCTTCGTCCCTACTACGGCTGTAACATAGGGGAACCGCCAGAAGCGCTGGACCCTTCAGCGCTTCGCTCATATCCCCTACTACGGCTGTAGCATAGGGGAACCGCCAGAAGCGCTGGACCCTTCAGCGCTTCGCTCCTATCCCCTAGTATACACTGGGTAGTCTGTTCCTATCATTGTGTGCAAGGTGGCTTGGTTACCCCCTACCAAAATGGGTCACAGCCGTAATAGGCGAAGTACAGAAGCGCTGGAACCTTCAGCGCTTCGCCCCTATCACGGCTTTAAAACCCGAGCGAAAAACTCTATGTCCTTAAACGAAATACCCGTTTTGCGCGGTCCATATCTCCGCGAAAACACAACGCACAGCCGGGACACTCATATCTAATTGTAGTCCAAGTCCCCCTCTACAAACACATCAGAGTGGATCCTGGATGCGACCTCCACAGCCGAGGCACGAGTCGGTCAAAGTAGGTCGCAGGGACCATATTACGCGCGCCATATCTACCCGGAAATAGAACGCACAGCGGGGATACTCATGCCCAGTTGTCGAGCTGGAAGTCCTCTAACCACCCATATAAGATGAATAATAAACGGATACACACAGCCGATGCAGCGCGTGTTTGAAAACCGCCGATCGATCTTCATACTCTGACAAAATCACAGCGAAAAATCCTTAAACCAAATACCCGTTTTGCGCGGTCCATATCTCCGCGAAAACACAACGCACAGCCGGGAACCTCATATCTAATTGTAGTCCAAGTCCACTTCTACAAACCTATCCGAGTGGATCCTGGATGCGAGGTCCACAGCCGAGGCACCACGCGGTCAAAGTAGGTCGCAGGGGCCCTATTACGCGCGCCATATCTACCCGGAAATGGAACGCACAGCGGGGATTCTTATTTTGAATACACGGTCGCGACGTCCTCTAACTACCCATATAAGCAGAATAATAAACGGGTATCCACAGCCGAGGCAGCACGTATTTGAAAACCGCCGACCGATCTTCATACTCTGACAAAATCACAGCGATAGCGCCAATACTCTGTTTCCTTAAACCAAATCGCCGTCTTGCGCGGTCCATATCCCCGCGAATACACAACGCACAGCCGGGACACCTATGCCGACCTGTAGCCACCGTCAACCTCTAAAGACATGTGGAGGGTGATCCACAATCGGACACTCACAGCCGAGGCACGACGCGGTCAAAGTAGGTCGCAGGGACCATATTACGCGCGCCATATCTACCCGGAAATAGAACGCACAGCGGGGATACTCATGCCCAGTTGTCGAGCTGGAAGTCCTCTAACCACCCATATAAGATGAATAATAAACGGATACACACAGCCGATGCAGCGCGTGTTTGAAAACCGCCGATCGATCTTCATACTCTGACAAAATCACAGCGAAAAATCCTTAAACCAAATACCCGTTTTGCGCGGTCCATATCTCCGCGAAAACACAACGCACAGCCGGGAACCTCATATCTAATTGTAGTCCAAGTCCACTTCTACAAACCTCACCGAGTGGATCCTGGATGCGAGGTCCACAGCCGAGGCACCACGCGGTCAAAGTAGGTCGCAGGGGCCCTATTACGCGCGCCATATCTACCCGGAAATGGAACGCACAGCGGGGATTCTTATTTTGAATACACGGTCGCGACGTCCTCTAACTACCCATATAAGCAGAATAATAAACGGGTATCCACAGCCGAGGCAGCACGTATTTGAAAACCGCCGACCGATCTTCATACTCTGACAAAATCACAGCGATAGCGCCAATACTCTGTTTCCTTAAACCAAATCGCCGTCTTGCGCGGTCCATATCCCCGCGAATACACAACGCACAGCCGGGACACCTATGCCGACCTGTAGCCACCGTCAACCTCTAAAGACATGTGGAGGGTGATCCACAATCGGACACTCACAGCCGAGGCACGACGCGGTCAAAGTAGGTCGCAGGGACCATATTACGCGCGCCATATCTACCCGGAAATAGAACGCACAGCGGGGATACTCATGCCCAGTTGTCAAGCTGGAAGTCCTCTAACCACCCATATAAGATGAATAATAAACGGATACACACAGCCGATGCAGCGCGTGTTTGAAAACCGCCGATCGATCTTCATACTCTGACAAAATCACAGCGAAAAATCCTTAAACCAAATACCCGTTTTGCGCGGTCCATATCTCCGCGAAAACACAACGCACAGCCGGGAACCTCATATCTAATTGTAGTCCAAGTCCACTTCTACAAACCTATCCGAGTGGATCCTGGATGCGAGGTCCACAGCCGAGGCACCACGCGGTCAAAGTAGGTCGCAGGGGCCCTATTACGCGCGCCATATCTACCCGGAAATGGAACGCACAGCGGGGATTCTTATTTTGAATACACGGTCGCGACGTCCTCTAACTACCCATATAAGCAGAATAATAAACGGGTATCCACAGCCGAGGCAGCACGTATTTGAAAACCGCCGACCGATCTTCATACTCTGACAAAATCACAGCGATAGCGCCAATACTCTGTTTCCTTAAACCAAATCGCCGTCTTGCGCGGTCCATATCCCCGCGAATACACAACGCACAGCCGGGACACCTATGCCGACCTGTAGCCACCGTCAACCTCTAAAGACATGTGGAGGGTGATCCACAATCGGACACTCACAGCCGAGGCACGACGCGGTCAAAGTAGGTCGCAGGGACCATATTACGCGCGCCATATCTACCCGGAAATAGAACGCACAGCGGGGATACTCATGCCCAGTTGTCAAGCTGGAAGTCCTCTAACCACCCATATAAGATGAATAATAAACGGATACACACAGCCGATGCAGCGCGTGTTTGAAAACCGCCGATCGATCTTCATACTCTGACAAAATCACAGCGAAAAATCCTTAAACCAAATACCCGTTTTGCGCGGTCCATATCTCCGCGAAAACACAACGCACAGCCGGGAACCTCATATCTAATTGTAGTCCAAGTCCACTTCTACAAACCTATCCGAGTGGATCCTGGATGCGAGGTCCACAGCCGAGGCACCACGCGGTCAAAGTAGGTCGCAGGGGCCCTATTACGCGCGCCATATCTACCCGGAAATGGAACGCACAGCGGGGATTCTTATTTTGAATACACGGTCGCGACGTCCTCTAACTACCCATATAAGCAGAATAATAAACGGGTATCCACAGCCGAGGCAGCACGTATTTGAAAACCGCCGACCGATCTTCATACTCTGACAAAATCACAGCGATAGCGCCAATACTCTGTTTCCTTAAACCAAATCGCCGTCTTGCGCGGTCCATATCCCCGCGAATACACAACGCACAGCCGGGACACCTATGCCGACCTGTAGCCACCGTCAACCTCTAAAGACATGTGGAGGGTGATCCACAATCGGACACTCACAGCCGAGGCACGACGCGGTCAAAGTAGGTCGCAGGGACCATATTACGCGCGCCATATCTACCCGGAAATAGAACGCACAGCGGGGATACTCATGCCCAGTTGTCAAGCTGGAAGTCCTCTAACCACCCATATAAGATGAATAATAAACGGATACACACAGCCGATGCAGCGCGTGTTTGAAAACCGCCGATCGATCTTCATACTCTGACAAAATCACAGCGAAAAATCCTTAAACCAAATACCCGTTTTGCGCGGTCCATATCTCCGCGAAAACACAACGCACAGCCGGGAACCTCATATCTAATTGTAGTCCAAGTCCACTTCTACAAACCTATCCGAGTGGATCCTGGATGCGAGGTCCACAGCCGAGGCACCACGCGGTCAAAGTAGGTCGCAGGGGCCCTATTACGCGCGCCATATCTACCCGGAAATGGAACGCACAGCGGGGATTCTTATTTTGAATACACGGTCGCGACGTCCTCTAACTACCCATATAAGCAGAATAATAAACGGGTATCCACAGCCGAGGCAGCACGTATTTGAAAACCGCCGACCGATCTTCATACTCTGACAAAATCACAGCGATAGCGCCAATACTCTGTTTCCTTAAACCAAATCGCCGTCTTGCGCGGTCCATATCCCCGCGAATACACAACGCACAGCCGGGACACCTATGCCGACCTGTAGCCACCGTCAACCTCTAAAGACATGTGGAGGGTGATCCACAATCGGACACTCACAGCCGAGGCACGACGCGGTCAAAGTAGGTCGCAGGGACCATATTACGCGCGCCATATCTACCCGGAAATAGAACGCACAGCGGGGATACTCATGCCCAGTTGTCAAGCTGGAAGTCCTCTAACCACCCATATAAGATGAATAATAAACGGATACACACAGCCGATGCAGCGCGTGTTTGAAAACCGCCGATCGATCTTCATACTCTGACAAAATCACAGCGAAAAATCCTTAAACCAAATACCCGTTTTGCGCGGTCCATATCTCCGCGAAAACACAACGCACAGCCGGGAACCTCATATCTAATTGTAGTCCAAGTCCACTTCTACAAACCTATCCGAGTGGATCCTGGATGCGAGGTCCACAGCCGAGGCACCACGCGGTCAAAGTAGGTCGCAGGGGCCCTATTACGCGCGCCATATCTACCCGGAAATGGAACGCACAGCGGGGATTCTTATTTTGAATACACGGTCGCGACGTCCTCTAACTACCCATATAAGCAGAATAATAAACGGGTATCCACAGCCGAGGCAGCACGTATTTGAAAACCGCCGACCGATCTTCATACTCTGACAAAATCACAGCGATAGCGCCAATACTCTGTTTCCTTAAACCAAATCGCCGTCTTGCGCGGTCCATATCCCCGCGAATACACAACGCACAGCCGGGACACCTATGCCGACCTGTAGCCACCGTCAACCTCTAAAGACATGTGGAGGGTGATCCACAATCGGACACTCACAGCCGAGGCACGACGCGGTCAAAGTAGGTCGCAGGGACCATATTACGCGCGCCATATCTACCCGGAAATAGAACGCACAGCGGGGATACTCATGCCCAGTTGTCAAGCTGGAAGTCCTCTAACCACCCATATAAGATGAATAATAAACGGATACACACAGCCGATGCAGCGCGTGTTTGAAAACCGCCGATCGATCTTCATACTCTGACAAAATCACAGCGAAAAATCCTTAAACCAAATACCCGTTTTGCGCGGTCCATATCTCCGCGAAAACACAACGCACAGCCGGGAACCTCATATCTAATTGTAGTCCAAGTCCACTTCTACAAACCTATCCGAGTGGATCCTGGATGCGAGGTCCACAGCCGAGGCACCACGCGGTCAAAGTAGGTCGCAGGGGCCCTATTACGCGCGCCATATCTACCCGGAAATGGAACGCACAGCGGGGATTCTTATTTTGAATACACGGTCGCGACGTCCTCTAACTACCCATATAAGCAGAATAATAAACGGGTATCCACAGCCGAGGCAGCACGTATTTGAAAACCGCCGACCGATCTTCATACTCTGACAAAATCACAGCGATAGCGCCAATACTCTGTTTCCTTAAACCAAATCGCCGTCTTGCGCGGTCCATATCCCCGCGAATACACAACGCACAGCCGGGACACCTATGCCGACCTGTAGCCACCGTCAACCTCTAAAGACATGTGGAGGGTGATCCACAATCGGACACTCACAGCCGAGGCACGACGCGGTCAAAGTAGGTCGCAGGGACCATATTACGCGCGCCATATCTACCCGGAAATAGAACGCACAGCGGGGATACTCATGCCCAGTTGTCAAGCTGGAAGTCCTCTAACCACCCATATAAGATGAATAATAAACGGATACACACAGCCGATGCAGCGCGTGTTTGAAAACCGCCGATCGATCTTCATACTCTGACAAAATCACAGCGAAAAATCCTTAAACCAAATACCCGTTTTGCGCGGTCCATATCTCCGCGAAAACACAACGCACAGCCGGGAACCTCATATCTAATTGTAGTCCAAGTCCACTTCTACAAACCTATCCGAGTGGATCCTGGATGCGAGGTCCACAGCCGAGGCACCACGCGGTCAAAGTAGGTCGCAGGGGCCCTATTACGCGCGCCATATCTACCCGGAAATGGAACGCACAGCGGGGATTCTTATTTTGAATACACGGTCGCGACGTCCTCTAACTACCCATATAAGCAGAATAATAAACGGGTATCCACAGCCGAGGCAGCACGTATTTGAAAACCGCCGACCGATCTTCATACTCTGACAAAATCACAGCGATAGCGCCAATACTCTGTTTCCTTAAACCAAATCGCCGTCTTGCGCGGTCCATATCCCCGCGAATACACAACGCACAGCCGGGACACCTATGCCGACCTGTAGCCACCGTCAACCTCTAAAGACATGTGGAGGGTGATCCACAATCGGACACTCACAGCCGAGGCACGACGCGGTCAAAGTAGGTCGCAGGGACCATATTACGCGCGCCATATCTACCCGGAAATAGAACGCACAGCGGGGATACTCATGCCCAGTTGTCAAGCTGGAAGTCCTCTAACCACCCATATAAGATGAATAATAAACGGATACACACAGCCGATGCAGCGCGTGTTTGAAAACCGCCGATCGATCTTCATACTCTGACAAAATCACAGCGAAAAATCCTTAAACCAAATACCCGTTTTGCGCGGTCCATATCTCCGCGAAAACACAACGCACAGCCGGGAACCTCATATCTAATTGTAGTCCAAGTCCACTTCTACAAACCTATCCGAGTGGATCCTGGATGCGAGGTCCACAGCCGAGGCACCACGCGGTCAAAGTAGGTCGCAGGGGCCCTATTACGCGCGCCATATCTACCCGGAAATGGAACGCACAGCGGGGATTCTTATTTTGAATACACGGTCGCGACGTCCTCTAACTACCCATATAAGCAGAATAATAAACGGGTATCCACAGCCGAGGCAGCACGTATTTGAAAACCGCCGACCGATCTTCATACTCTGACAAAATCACAGCGATAGCGCCAATACTCTGTTTCCTTAAACCAAATCGCCGTCTTGCGCGGTCCATATCCCCGCGAATACACAACGCACAGCCGGGACACCTATGCCGACCTGTAGCCACCGTCAACCTCTAAAGACATGTGGAGGGTGATCCACAATCGGACACTCACAGCCGAGGCACGACGCGGTCAAAGTAGGTCGCAGGGACCATATTACGCGCGCCATATCTACCCGGAAATAGAACGCACAGCGGGGATACTCATGCCCAGTTGTCGAGCTGGAAGTCCTCTAACCACCCATATAAGATGAATAATAAACGGATACACACAGCCGATGCAGCGCGTGTTTGAAAACCGCCGATCGATCTTCATACTCTGACAAAATCACAGCGAAAAATCCTTAAACCAAATACCCGTTTTGCGCGGTCCATATCTCCGCGAAAACACAACGCACAGCCGGGAACCTCATATCTAATTGTAGTCCAAGTCCACTTCTACAAACCTATCCGAGTGGATCCTGGATGCGAGGTCCACAGCCGAGGCACCACGCGGTCAAAGTAGGTCGCAGGGGCCCTATTACGCGCGCCATATCTACCCGGAAATGGAACGCACAGCGGGGATTCTTATTTTGAATACACGGTCGCGACGTCCTCTAACTACCCATATAAGCAGAATAATAAACGGGTATCCACAGCCGAGGCAGCACGTATTTGAAAACCGCCGACCGATCTTCATACTCTGACAAAATCACAGCGATAGCGCCAATACTCTGTTTCCTTAAACCAAATCGCCGTCTTGCGCGGTCCATATCCCCGCGAATACACAACGCACAGCCGGGACACCTATGCCGACCTGTAGCCACCGTCAACCTCTAAAGACATGTGGAGGGTGATCCACAATCGGACACTCACAGCCGAGGCACGACGCGGTCAAAGTAGGTCGCAGGGACCATATTACGCGCGCCATATCTACCCGGAAATAGAACGCACAGCGGGGATACTCATGCCCAGTTGTCAAGCTGGAAGTCCTCTAACCACCCATCTAGACACTCCTATAAACGGATACACACAGCCGATACAGCGCGTATTTGAAAACCGCCGACCGATCTTCATACTCTGACAAAATCACAGCGAAAGACTTAAACGAAATACCCGTTTTGCGAGGTCCATATCCCCGCGAATACACAACGCACAGCCGGGACACTTATACCCAGTTGTAGTCCACGTCCCCCTCTACAAAACTATCGGAGTGGATCCTGGATGCGAGGTCCACAGCCGAGGCACGGTGTAGTCAAAGTAGGTCGCAGGGACCATATTACGCGCGCCATATCTACCCGGAAATAGAACGCACAGCGGGGATTCCTATACTGAATACACGGCCCCGACGTCCTCTAACCAACTATGTAAGCTGAATAATAAACGGATAACCACAGCCGAGGCAGCGCGTGTTTGAAAACAGCCGACCGATCTTCATACTCTGACAAAATCACAGCGAAAGACTTAAACGAAATACCCGTTTTGCGAGGTCCATATCCCCGCGAATACACAACGCACAGCCGGGACACTTATATCTAACTGTAGTCCAAGTCCCCCTCTACAAATCTATCCGAGTGGATCATGGATGCGAGGTCCACAACCGAGGCACGATGTAGTCAAAGTAGGTCGCAGGGGCCATATTGCGCGGTCCATATCTACCCGGAAATGGAACGCACAGCGGGGATTCTTATACCGAATCCACGGTCCCGACGTCCTCTAACCACCCATATAAGCATAATAATAAACGGATACCCACAGCCGAGGCAGCACGTATTTGAAAAGCGCCGGCCGATCTTCATACTCTGACAAAAAGCGCCGGGCGATCTTCATACTCTGACAAAATCACAGCCGTTTTTATATCGTTTTGCGAGATGGATATCTCCGCGAATACACAACGCACAGCCGGGATACTCATACCTAATTGTATAATACGTCTACCTCTACAAACCTATCCGAGTGGATCCTGGATGCGAGATCCAGAACCAGGATCCATATCGCGCGGGTAAACGGCGGGAGTAACGAGGACTCTCTTAAGGTAGGGGACGTTACTGGGCTGCGCTGCGAAAGACGAGCGCCAAAACTCTGTTTCCTTAAACGGAAGCGCCGTTTTGCGAGGTGGATATCTCCGCGAAAACACCACGCACAGCCGGGACACTTATACCCAATCGTAGACCACGTCCACCTCTACAAACCTATCCGAGTGGATCCTGGATCCGAGACCCACAGCCGAGGCACCACGCGGTCAAAGTAGGTCGCAGTTGCCGTTTTGCGCGCTCCATCTCTCCGCCAAAACACCACGCACAGCCGGGACACTTATACCCTATTGTAGACCCCGACCTCCTCTAACCACCCATACATGCAGAACAATAAACGGATACCCACAGCCGATGCAGCAAGTAGTTCAAAAGCGCCGGCCGATCTTCGTACTCTGACAAAATCACAGCGAAAGACGAGCGCCAATACTCTGTCTCCTTAAACCAAATCGCCGGTTTGCGCGGTGCATATCCCCGCGAATACACAACGCACAGACTCGTCCCCTACGCCGAATAGTAGACCACGTCCACTTCTAAAGACCTGTGGAGGAGGATCCAGGATCGGGCATTCACAGCCGATGCACGACGTGGTCAAAATAGGTCACTGTAGCCATATTGCGCGCTCAATATCTCCGCCAAAACACAACGCACAGTCGGGGTACTTACGCCGAATTGTAGACCTTGACGTCCTCTAACCAGCCAT
>NW_027466629.1:52500-67500 GCF_050575085.1 Anarhichas minor
ACTACGGCTGTAGCATAGGGGGACCGCCAGAAGCGCTGGACCCTTCAGCGCTTCGCTCCTATCCCCTACTACGGCTGTAGCATAGGGGAACCGCCAGAAGCGCTGGACCCTTCAGCGCTTCGCTCCTATCCCCTACTACGGCTGTAGCATAGGGGGACCGCCAGAAGCGCTGGACCCTTCAGCGCTTCGCTCATATCCCCTACTACGGCTGTAGCATAGGGGGACCGCCAGAAGCGCTGGACCCTTCAGCGCTTCGCTCATATCCCCTACTACGGCTGTAGCATAGGGGGACCGCCAGAAGCGCTGGACCCTTCAGCGCTTCGCTCATATCCCCTACTACGGCTGTAGCATAGGGGGACCGCCAGAAGCGCTGGACCCTTCAGCGCTTCGCTCATATCCCCTACTACGGCTGTAGCATAGGGGGACCGCCAGAAGCGCTGGACCCTTCAGCGCTTCGCTCCTATCCCCTACTACGGCTGTAGCATAGGGGGACCGCCAGAAGCGCTGGACCCTTCAGCGCTTCGCTCATATCCCCTACTACGGCTGTAGCATAGGGGAACCGCCAGAAGCGCTGGACCCTTCAGCGCTTCGCTCATATCCCCTACTACGGCTGTAGCATAGGGGGACCGCCAGAAGCGCTGGACCCTTCAGCGCTTCGCTCATATCCCCTACTACGGCTGTAGCATAGGGGGACCGCCAGAAGCGCTGGACCCTTCAGCGCTTCGCTCATATCCCCTACTACGGCTGTAGCATAGGGGAACCGCCAGAAGCGCTGGACCCTTCAGCGCTTCGTCCCTACTACGGCTGTAACATAGGGGAACCGCCAGAAGCGCTGGACCCTTCAGCGCTTCGCTCATATCCCCTACTACGGCTGTAGCATAGGGGGACCGCCAGAAGCGCTGGACCCTTCAGCGCTTCGCTCATATCCCCTACTACGGCTGTAGCATAGGGGAACCGCCAGAAGCGCTGGACCCTTCAGCGCTTCGTCCCTACTACGGCTGTAACATAGGGGAACCGCCAGAAGCGCTGGACCCTTCAGCGCTTCGCTCATATCCCCTACTACGGCTGTAGCATAGGGGAACCGCCAGAAGCGCTGGACCCTTCAGCGCTTCGCTCCTATCCCCTAGTATACACTGGGTAGTCTGTTCCTATCATTGTGTGCAAGGTGGCTTGGTTACCCCCTACCAAAATGGGTCACAGCCGTAATAGGCGAAGTACAGAAGCGCTGGAACCTTCAGCGCTTCGCCCCTATCACGGCTTTAAAACCCGAGCGAAAAACTCTATGTCCTTAAACGAAATACCCGTTTTGCGCGGTCCATATCTCCGCGAAAACACAACGCACAGCCGGGACACTCATATCTAATTGTAGTCCAAGTCCCCCTCTACAAACACATCAGAGTGGATCCTGGATGCGACCTCCACAGCCGAGGCACGAGTCGGTCAAAGTAGGTCGCAGGGACCATATTACGCGCGCCATATCTACCCGGAAATAGAACGCACAGCGGGGATACTCATGCCCAGTTGTCGAGCTGGAAGTCCTCTAACCACCCATATAAGATGAATAATAAACGGATACACACAGCCGATGCAGCGCGTGTTTGAAAACCGCCGATCGATCTTCATACTCTGACAAAATCACAGCGAAAAATCCTTAAACCAAATACCCGTTTTGCGCGGTCCATATCTCCGCGAAAACACAACGCACAGCCGGGAACCTCATATCTAATTGTAGTCCAAGTCCACTTCTACAAACCTATCCGAGTGGATCCTGGATGCGAGGTCCACAGCCGAGGCACCACGCGGTCAAAGTAGGTCGCAGGGGCCCTATTACGCGCGCCATATCTACCCGGAAATGGAACGCACAGCGGGGATTCTTATTTTGAATACACGGTCGCGACGTCCTCTAACTACCCATATAAGCAGAATAATAAACGGGTATCCACAGCCGAGGCAGCACGTATTTGAAAACCGCCGACCGATCTTCATACTCTGACAAAATCACAGCGATAGCGCCAATACTCTGTTTCCTTAAACCAAATCGCCGTCTTGCGCGGTCCATATCCCCGCGAATACACAACGCACAGCCGGGACACCTATGCCGACCTGTAGCCACCGTCAACCTCTAAAGACATGTGGAGGGTGATCCACAATCGGACACTCACAGCCGAGGCACGACGCGGTCAAAGTAGGTCGCAGGGACCATATTACGCGCGCCATATCTACCCGGAAATAGAACGCACAGCGGGGATACTCATGCCCAGTTGTCGAGCTGGAAGTCCTCTAACCACCCATATAAGATGAATAATAAACGGATACACACAGCCGATGCAGCGCGTGTTTGAAAACCGCCGATCGATCTTCATACTCTGACAAAATCACAGCGAAAAATCCTTAAACCAAATACCCGTTTTGCGCGGTCCATATCTCCGCGAAAACACAACGCACAGCCGGGAACCTCATATCTAATTGTAGTCCAAGTCCACTTCTACAAACCTCACCGAGTGGATCCTGGATGCGAGGTCCACAGCCGAGGCACCACGCGGTCAAAGTAGGTCGCAGGGGCCCTATTACGCGCGCCATATCTACCCGGAAATGGAACGCACAGCGGGGATTCTTATTTTGAATACACGGTCGCGACGTCCTCTAACTACCCATATAAGCAGAATAATAAACGGGTATCCACAGCCGAGGCAGCACGTATTTGAAAACCGCCGACCGATCTTCATACTCTGACAAAATCACAGCGATAGCGCCAATACTCTGTTTCCTTAAACCAAATCGCCGTCTTGCGCGGTCCATATCCCCGCGAATACACAACGCACAGCCGGGACACCTATGCCGACCTGTAGCCACCGTCAACCTCTAAAGACATGTGGAGGGTGATCCACAATCGGACACTCACAGCCGAGGCACGACGCGGTCAAAGTAGGTCGCAGGGACCATATTACGCGCGCCATATCTACCCGGAAATAGAACGCACAGCGGGGATACTCATGCCCAGTTGTCAAGCTGGAAGTCCTCTAACCACCCATATAAGATGAATAATAAACGGATACACACAGCCGATGCAGCGCGTGTTTGAAAACCGCCGATCGATCTTCATACTCTGACAAAATCACAGCGAAAAATCCTTAAACCAAATACCCGTTTTGCGCGGTCCATATCTCCGCGAAAACACAACGCACAGCCGGGAACCTCATATCTAATTGTAGTCCAAGTCCACTTCTACAAACCTATCCGAGTGGATCCTGGATGCGAGGTCCACAGCCGAGGCACCACGCGGTCAAAGTAGGTCGCAGGGGCCCTATTACGCGCGCCATATCTACCCGGAAATGGAACGCACAGCGGGGATTCTTATTTTGAATACACGGTCGCGACGTCCTCTAACTACCCATATAAGCAGAATAATAAACGGGTATCCACAGCCGAGGCAGCACGTATTTGAAAACCGCCGACCGATCTTCATACTCTGACAAAATCACAGCGATAGCGCCAATACTCTGTTTCCTTAAACCAAATCGCCGTCTTGCGCGGTCCATATCCCCGCGAATACACAACGCACAGCCGGGACACCTATGCCGACCTGTAGCCACCGTCAACCTCTAAAGACATGTGGAGGGTGATCCACAATCGGACACTCACAGCCGAGGCACGACGCGGTCAAAGTAGGTCGCAGGGACCATATTACGCGCGCCATATCTACCCGGAAATAGAACGCACAGCGGGGATACTCATGCCCAGTTGTCAAGCTGGAAGTCCTCTAACCACCCATATAAGATGAATAATAAACGGATACACACAGCCGATGCAGCGCGTGTTTGAAAACCGCCGATCGATCTTCATACTCTGACAAAATCACAGCGAAAAATCCTTAAACCAAATACCCGTTTTGCGCGGTCCATATCTCCGCGAAAACACAACGCACAGCCGGGAACCTCATATCTAATTGTAGTCCAAGTCCACTTCTACAAACCTATCCGAGTGGATCCTGGATGCGAGGTCCACAGCCGAGGCACCACGCGGTCAAAGTAGGTCGCAGGGGCCCTATTACGCGCGCCATATCTACCCGGAAATGGAACGCACAGCGGGGATTCTTATTTTGAATACACGGTCGCGACGTCCTCTAACTACCCATATAAGCAGAATAATAAACGGGTATCCACAGCCGAGGCAGCACGTATTTGAAAACCGCCGACCGATCTTCATACTCTGACAAAATCACAGCGATAGCGCCAATACTCTGTTTCCTTAAACCAAATCGCCGTCTTGCGCGGTCCATATCCCCGCGAATACACAACGCACAGCCGGGACACCTATGCCGACCTGTAGCCACCGTCAACCTCTAAAGACATGTGGAGGGTGATCCACAATCGGACACTCACAGCCGAGGCACGACGCGGTCAAAGTAGGTCGCAGGGACCATATTACGCGCGCCATATCTACCCGGAAATAGAACGCACAGCGGGGATACTCATGCCCAGTTGTCAAGCTGGAAGTCCTCTAACCACCCATATAAGATGAATAATAAACGGATACACACAGCCGATGCAGCGCGTGTTTGAAAACCGCCGATCGATCTTCATACTCTGACAAAATCACAGCGAAAAATCCTTAAACCAAATACCCGTTTTGCGCGGTCCATATCTCCGCGAAAACACAACGCACAGCCGGGAACCTCATATCTAATTGTAGTCCAAGTCCACTTCTTACAAACCTATCCGAGTGGATCCTGGATGCGAGGTCCACAGCCGAGGCACCACGCGGTCAAAGTAGGTCGCAGGGGCCCTATTACGCGCGCCATATCTACCCGGAAATGGAACGCACAGCGGGGATTCTTATTTTGAATACACGGTCGCGACGTCCTCTAACTACCCATATAAGCAGAATAATAAACGGGTATCCACAGCCGAGGCAGCACGTATTTGAAAACCGCCGACCGATCTTCATACTCTGACAAAATCACAGCGATAGCGCCAATACTCTGTTTCCTTAAACCAAATCGCCGTCTTGCGCGGTCCATATCCCCGCGAATACACAACGCACAGCCGGGACACCTATGCCGACCTGTAGCCACCGTCAACCTCTAAAGACATGTGGAGGGTGATCCACAATCGGACACTCACAGCCGAGGCACGACGCGGTCAAAGTAGGTCGCAGGGACCATATTACGCGCGCCATATCTACCCGGAAATAGAACGCACAGCGGGGATACTCATGCCCAGTTGTCAAGCTGGAAGTCCTCTAACCACCCATATAAGATGAATAATAAACGGATACACACAGCCGATGCAGCGCGTGTTTGAAAACCGCCGATCGATCTTCATACTCTGACAAAATCACAGCGAAAAATCCTTAAACCAAATACCCGTTTTGCGCGGTCCATATCTCCGCGAAAACACAACGCACAGCCGGGAACCTCATATCTAATTGTAGTCCAAGTCCACTTCTACAAACCTATCCGAGTGGATCCTGGATGCGAGGTCCACAGCCGAGGCACCACGCGGTCAAAGTAGGTCGCAGGGGCCCTATTACGCGCGCCATATCTACCCGGAAATGGAACGCACAGCGGGGATTCTTATTTTGAATACACGGTCGCGACGTCCTCTAACTACCCATATAAGCAGAATAATAAACGGGTATCCACAGCCGAGGCAGCACGTATTTGAAAACCGCCGACCGATCTTCATACTCTGACAAAATCACAGCGATAGCGCCAATACTCTGTTTCCTTAAACCAAATCGCCGTCTTGCGCGGTCCATATCCCCGCGAATACACAACGCACAGCCGGGACACCTATGCCGACCTGTAGCCACCGTCAACCTCTAAAGACATGTGGAGGGTGATCCACAATCGGACACTCACAGCCGAGGCACGACGCGGTCAAAGTAGGTCGCAGGGACCATATTACGCGCGCCATATCTACCCGGAAATAGAACGCACAGCGGGGATACTCATGCCCAGTTGTCAAGCTGGAAGTCCTCTAACCACCCATATAAGATGAATAATAAACGGATACACACAGCCGATGCAGCGCGTGTTTGAAAACCGCCGATCGATCTTCATACTCTGACAAAATCACAGCGAAAAATCCTTAAACCAAATACCCGTTTTGCGCGGTCCATATCTCCGCGAAAACACAACGCACAGCCGGGAACCTCATATCTAATTGTAGTCCAAGTCCACTTCTACAAACCTATCCGAGTGGATCCTGGATGCGAGGTCCACAGCCGAGGCACCACGCGGTCAAAGTAGGTCGCAGGGGCCCTATTACGCGCGCCATATCTACCCGGAAATGGAACGCACAGCGGGGATTCTTATTTTGAATACACGGTCGCGACGTCCTCTAACTACCCATATAAGCAGAATAATAAACGGGTATCCACAGCCGAGGCAGCACGTATTTGAAAACCGCCGACCGATCTTCATACTCTGACAAAATCACAGCGATAGCGCCAATACTCTGTTTCCTTAAACCAAATCGCCGTCTTGCGCTGGTCCATATCCCCGCGAATACACAACGCACAGCCGGGACACCTATGCCGACCTGTAGCCACCGTCAACCTCTAAAGACATGTGGAGGGTGATCCACAATCGGACACTCACAGCCGAGGCACGACGCGGTCAAAGTAGGTCGCAGGGACCATATTACGCGCGCCATATCTACCCGGAAATAGAACGCACAGCGGGGATACTCATGCCCAGTTGTCAAGCTGGAAGTCCTCTAACCACCCATATAAGATGAATAATAAACGGATACACACAGCCGATGCAGCGCGTGTTTGAAAACCGCCGATCGATCTTCATACTCTGACAAAATCACAGCGAAAAATCCTTAAACCAAATACCCGTTTTGCGCGGTCCATATCTCCGCGAAAACACAACGCACAGCCGGGAACCTCATATCTAATTGTAGTCCAAGTCCACTTCTACAAACCTATCCGAGTGGATCCTGGATGCGAGGTCCACAGCCGAGGCACCACGCGGTCAAAGTAGGTCGCAGGGGCCCTATTACGCGCGCCATATCTACCCGGAAATGGAACGCACAGCGGGGATTCTTATTTTGAATACACGGTCGCGACGTCCTCTAACTACCCATATAAGCAGAATAATAAACGGGTATCCACAGCCGAGGCAGCACGTATTTGAAAACCGCCGACCGATCTTCATACTCTGACAAAATCACAGCGATAGCGCCAATACTCTGTTTCCTTAAACCAAATCGCCGTCTTGCGCGGTCCATATCCCCGCGAATACACAACGCACAGCCGGGACACCTATGCCGACCTGTAGCCACCGTCAACCTCTAAAGACATGTGGAGGGTGATCCACAATCGGACACTCACAGCCGAGGCACGACGCGGTCAAAGTAGGTCGCAGGGACCATATTACGCGCGCCATATCTACCCGGAAATAGAACGCACAGCGGGGATACTCATGCCCAGTTGTCAAGCTGGAAGTCCTCTAACCACCCATATAAGATGAATAATAAACGGATACACACAGCCGATGCAGCGCGTGTTTGAAAACCGCCGATCGATCTTCATACTCTGACAAAATCACAGCGAAAAATCCTTAAACCAAATACCCGTTTTGCGCGGTCCATATCTCCGCGAAAACACAACGCACAGCCGGGAACCTCATATCTAATTGTAGTCCAAGTCCACTTCTACAAACCTATCCGAGTGGATCCTGGATGCGAGGTCCACAGCCGAGGCACCACGCGGTCAAAGTAGGTCGCAGGGGCCCTATTACGCGCGCCATATCTACCCGGAAATGGAACGCACAGCGGGGATTCTTATTTTGAATACACGGTCGCGACGTCCTCTAACTACCCATATAAGCAGAATAATAAACGGGTATCCACAGCCGAGGCAGCACGTATTTGAAAACCGCCGACCGATCTTCATACTCTGACAAAATCACAGCGATAGCGCCAATACTCTGTTTCCTTAAACCAAATCGCCGTCTTGCGCGGTCCATATCCCCGCGAATACACAACGCACAGCCGGGACACCTATGCCGACCTGTAGCCACCGTCAACCTCTAAAGACATGTGGAGGGTGATCCACAATCGGACACTCACAGCCGAGGCACGACGCGGTCAAAGTAGGTCGCAGGGACCATATTACGCGCGCCATATCTACCCGGAAATAGAACGCACAGCGGGGATACTCATGCCCAGTTGTCAAGCTGGAAGTCCTCTAACCACCCATATAAGATGAATAATAAACGGATACACACAGCCGATGCAGCGCGTGTTTGAAAACCGCCGATCGATCTTCATACTCTGACAAAATCACAGCGAAAAATCCTTAAACCAAATACCCGTTTTGCGCGGTCCATATCTCCGCGAAAACACAACGCACAGCCGGGAACCTCATATCTAATTGTAGTCCAAGTCCACTTCTACAAACCTATCCGAGTGGATCCTGGATGCGAGGTCCACAGCCGAGGCACCACGCGGTCAAAGTAGGTCGCAGGGGCCCTATTACGCGCGCCATATCTACCCGGAAATGGAACGCACAGCGGGGATTCTTATTTTGAATACACGGTCGCGACGTCCTCTAACTACCCATATAAGCAGAATAATAAACGGGTATCCACAGCCGAGGCAGCACGTATTTGAAAACCGCCGACCGATCTTCATACTCTGACAAAATCACAGCGATAGCGCCAATACTCTGTTTCCTTAAACCAAATCGCCGTCTTGCGCGGTCCATATCCCCGCGAATACACAACGCACAGCCGGGACACCTATGCCGACCTGTAGCCACCGTCAACCTCTAAAGACATGTGGAGGGTGATCCACAATCGGACACTCACAGCCGAGGCACGACGCGGTCAAAGTAGGTCGCAGGGACCATATTACGCGCGCCATATCTACCCGGAAATAGAACGCACAGCGGGGATACTCATGCCCAGTTGTCAAGCTGGAAGTCCTCTAACCACCCATATAAGATGAATAATAAACGGATACACACAGCCGATGCAGCGCGTGTTTGAAAACCGCCGATCGATCTTCATACTCTGACAAAATCACAGCGAAAAATCCTTAAACCAAATACCCGTTTTGCGCGGTCCATATCTCCGCGAAAACACAACGCACAGCCGGGAACCTCATATCTAATTGTAGTCCAAGTCCACTTCTACAAACCTATCCGAGTGGATCCTGGATGCGAGGTCCACAGCCGAGGCACCACGCGGTCAAAGTAGGTCGCAGGGGCCCTATTACGCGCGCCATATCTACCCGGAAATGGAACGCACAGCGGGGATTCTTATTTTGAATACACGGTCGCGACGTCCTCTAACTACCCATATAAGCAGAATAATAAACGGGTATCCACAGCCGAGGCAGCACGTATTTGAAAACCGCCGACCGATCTTCATACTCTGACAAAATCACAGCGATAGCGCCAATACTCTGTTTCCTTAAACCAAATCGCCGTCTTGCGCGGTCCATATCCCCGCGAATACACAACGCACAGCCGGGACACCTATGCCGACCTGTAGCCACCGTCAACCTCTAAAGACATGTGGAGGGTGATCCACAATCGGACACTCACAGCCGAGGCACGACGCGGTCAAAGTAGGTCGCAGGGACCATATTACGCGCGCCATATCTACCCGGAAATAGAACGCACAGCGGGGATACTCATGCCCAGTTGTCAAGCTGGAAGTCCTCTAACCACCCATATAAGATGAATAATAAACGGATACACACAGCCGATGCAGCGCGTGTTTGAAAACCGCCGATCGATCTTCATACTCTGACAAAATCACAGCGAAAAATCCTTAAACCAAATACCCGTTTTGCGCGGTCCATATCTCCGCGAAAACACAACGCACAGCCGGGAACCTCATATCTAATTGTAGTCCAAGTCCACTTCTACAAACCTATCCGAGTGGATCCTGGATGCGAGGTCCACAGCCGAGGCACCACGCGGTCAAAGTAGGTCGCAGGGGCCCTATTACGCGCGCCATATCTACCCGGAAATGGAACGCACAGCGGGGATTCTTATTTTGAATACACGGTCGCGACGTCCTCTAACTACCCATATAAGCAGAATAATAAACGGGTATCCACAGCCGAGGCAGCACGTATTTGAAAACCGCCGACCGATCTTCATACTCTGACAAAATCACAGCGATAGCGCCAATACTCTGTTTCCTTAAACCAAATCGCCGTCTTGCGCGGTCCATATCCCCGCGAATACACAACGCACAGCCGGGACACCTATGCCGACCTGTAGCCACCGTCAACCTCTAAAGACATGTGGAGGGTGATCCACAATCGGACACTCACAGCCGAGGCACGACGCGGTCAAAGTAGGTCGCAGGGACCATATTACGCGCGCCATATCTACCCGGAAATAGAACGCACAGCGGGGATACTCATGCCCAGTTGTCAAGCTGGAAGTCCTCTAACCACCCATATAAGATGAATAATAAACGGATACACACAGCCGATGCAGCGCGTGTTTGAAAACCGCCGATCGATCTTCATACTCTGACAAAATCACAGCGAAAAATCCTTAAACCAAATACCCGTTTTGCGCGGTCCATATCTCCGCGAAAACACAACGCACAGCCGGGAACCTCATATCTAATTGTAGTCCAAGTCCACTTCTACAAACCTATCCGAGTGGATCCTGGATGCGAGGTCCACAGCCGAGGCACCACGCGGTCAAAGTAGGTCGCAGGGGCCCTATTACGCGCGCCATATCTACCCGGAAATGGAACGCACAGCGGGGATTCTTATTTTGAATACACGGTCGCGACGTCCTCTAACTACCCATATAAGCAGAATAATAAACGGGTATCCACAGCCGAGGCAGCACGTATTTGAAAACCGCCGACCGATCTTCATACTCTGACAAAATCACAGCGATAGCGCCAATACTCTGTTTCCTTAAACCAAATCGCCGTCTTGCGCGGTCCATATCCCCGCGAATACACAACGCACAGCCGGGACACCTATGCCGACCTGTAGCCACCGTCAACCTCTAAAGACATGTGGAGGGTGATCCACAATCGGACACTCACAGCCGAGGCACGACGCGGTCAAAGTAGGTCGCAGGGACCATATTACGCGCGCCATATCTACCCGGAAATAGAACGCACAGCGGGGATACTCATGCCCAGTTGTCAAGCTGGAAGTCCTCTAACCACCCATATAAGATGAATAATAAACGGATACACACAGCCGATGCAGCGCGTGTTTGAAAACCGCCGATCGATCTTCATACTCTGACAAAATCACAGCGAAAAATCCTTAAACCAAATACCCGTTTTGCGCGGTCCATATCTCCGCGAAAACACAACGCACAGCCGGGAACCTCATATCTAATTGTAGTCCAAGTCCACTTCTACAAACCTATCCGAGTGGATCCTGGATGCGAGGTCCACAGCCGAGGCACCACGCGGTCAAAGTAGGTCGCAGGGGCCCTATTACGCGCGCCATATCTACCCGGAAATGGAACGCACAGCGGGGATTCTTATTTTGAATACACGGTCGCGACGTCCTCTAACTACCCATATAAGCAGAATAATAAACGGGTATCCACAGCCGAGGCAGCACGTATTTGAAAACCGCCGACCGATCTTCATACTCTGACAAAATCACAGCGATAGCGCCAATACTCTGTTTCCTTAAACCAAATCGCCGTCTTGCGCGGTCCATATCCCCGCGAATACACAACGCACAGCCGGGACACCTATGCCGACCTGTAGCCACCGTCAACCTCTAAAGACATGTGGAGGGTGATCCACAATCGGACACTCACAGCCGAGGCACGACGCGGTCAAAGTAGGTCGCAGGGACCATATTACGCGCGCCATATCTACCCGGAAATAGAACGCACAGCGGGGATACTCATGCCCAGTTGTCAAGCTGGAAGTCCTCTAACCACCCATATAAGATGAATAATAAACGGATACACACAGCCGATGCAGCGCGTGTTTGAAAACCGCCGATCGATCTTCATACTCTGACAAAATCACAGCGAAAAATCCTTAAACCAAATACCCGTTTTGCGCGGTCCATATCTCCGCGAAAACACAACGCACAGCCGGGAACCTCATATCTAATTGTAGTCCAAGTCCACTTCTACAAACCTATCCGAGTGGATCCTGGATGCGAGGTCCACAGCCGAGGCACCACGCGGTCAAAGTAGGTCGCAGGGGCCCTATTACGCGCGCCATATCTACCCGGAAATGGAACGCACAGCGGGGATTCTTATTTTGAATACACGGTCGCGACGTCCTCTAACTACCCATATAAGCAGAATAATAAACGGGTATCCACAGCCGAGGCAGCACGTATTTGAAAACCGCCGACCGATCTTCATACTCTGACAAAATCACAGCGATAGCGCCAATACTCTGTTTCCTTAAACCAAATCGCCGTCTTGCGCGGTCCATATCCCCGCGAATACACAACGCACAGCCGGGACACCTATGCCGACCTGTAGCCACCGTCAACCTCTAAAGACATGTGGAGGGTGATCCACAATCGGACACTCACAGCCGAGGCACGACGCGGTCAAAGTAGGTCGCAGGGACCATATTACGCGCGCCATATCTACCCGGAAATAGAACGCACAGCGGGGATACTCATGCCCAGTTGTCAAGCTGGAAGTCCTCTAACCACCCATCTAGACACTCCTATAAACGGATACACACAGCCGATACAGCGCGTATTTGAAAACCGCCGACCGATCTTCATACTCTGACAAAATCACAGCGAAAGACTTAAACGAAATACCCGTTTTGCGAGGTCCATATCCCCGCGAATACACAACGCACAGCCGGGACACTTATACCCAGTTGTAGTCCACGTCCCCCTCTACAAAACTATCGGAGTGGATCCTGGATGCGAGGTCCACAGCCGAGGCACGGTGTAGTCAAAGTAGGTCGCAGGGACCATATTACGCGCGCCATATCTACCCGGAAATAGAACGCACAGCGGGGATTCCTATACTGAATACACGGCCCCGACGTCCTCTAACCAACTATGTAAGCTGAATAATAAACGGATAACCACAGCCGAGGCAGCGCGTGTTTGAAAACAGCCGACCGATCTTCATACTCTGACAAAATCACAGCGAAAGACTTAAACGAAATACCCGTTTTGCGAGGTCCATATCCCCGCGAATACACAACGCACAGCCGGGACACTTATATCTAACTGTAGTCCAAGTCCCCCTCTACAAATCTATCCGAGTGGATCATGGATGCGAGGTCCACAACCGAGGCACGATGTAGTCAAAGTAGGTCGCAGGGGCCATATTGCGCGGTCCATATCTACCCGGAAATGGAACGCACAGCGGGGATTCTTATACCGAATCCACGGTCCCGACGTCCTCTAACCACCCATATAAGCATAATAATAAACGGATACCCACAGCCGAGGCAGCACGTATTTGAAAAGCGCCGGCCGATCTTCATACTCTGACAAAAAGCGCCCGGGCGATCTTCATACTCTGACTAAAATCACAGCCGTTTTTTATATCGTTTTTGCGAGATGGATATCTCCGCGAATACACAACGCACAGCGCGGATACTCATACCTAATTGTATAATACGTCTACCTCTACAAACCTATCCGAGTGGATCCTGGATGCGAGATCCAGAACCAGGATCCATATCGCGCGGGTAAACGGCGGGAGTAACGAGGGACTCTCTTAAGGTAGGGGACGTTACTGGGGCTGCGCTGCGAAAGACGAGCGCCAAAACTCTGTTTCCTTATACGGAAGCGCCGTTTTGCGAGGTGGATATCTCCGCGAAAACACCACGCACAGCCGGGACACTTATACCCAATCGTAGACCACGTCCACCTCTACAAACCTATCCGAGTGGATCCTGGATCCGAGACCCACAGCCGAGGCACCACGCGGTCCAAAGTAGGTCGCAGTTGCCGTTTTGCAGCGCTCCATCTCTCCGCCAAAACACCACGCACAGCCGGGACACTTATACCCTATTGTAGACCCCGACCTCCTCTAACCACCCCATACATGCAGAACAATAAACGGATACCCACAGCCGATGCAGCAAGTAGTTCAAAAGCGCCGGCCGATCTTCGTACTCTGACAAAATCACAGCGAAAGACGAGCGCCAATACTCTGTCTCCTTAAACCAAATCGCCGGTTTGCGCGGTGCATATCCCCGCGAATACACAACGCACAGACTCGTCCCCTACGCCGAATAGTAGACCACGTCCACTTCTAAAGACCTGTGGAGGAGGATCCAGGATCGGGCATTCACAGCCGATGCACGACGTGGTCAAAATAGGTCACTGTAGCCATATTGCGCGCTCAATATCTCCGCCAAAACACAACGCACAGTCGGGGTACTTACGCCGAATTGTAGACCTTGACGTCCTCTAACCAGCCATCCATGCACTCCTATAAACGGATAACCACAGCCGATGCAGCAAGTAGTTCAAGCGTCGGCCGATCTTCGTACTCTGACAAAATCACAGCCAACGACGAGCGACAATATCGCCGGTCTGCGAGGTCCATATCTCCGCGAATACACAACGCACAGCCGGGACACTTATACCCGATCGTAGACCACATCCACCTCTACAAACCTATCCGAGTGGATCCTGGATCCGAGACCCACAGCCGGGGCACGATGTACGCAAAGCCGGTCACAGTAGCCGAGCGCCAATACTCTGTTTCCTTGAACAAAATCGCCGGTTTGCGAGGTGCATAGCTCCGCGAATACACAACGCACAGCCGGGACACTTATACCCAATTGTAGACCACATCAACCTCTACAAAACTATCCGAGTGGATCCTGGATGCGAGACCCACAGCCGAGGCACGATGTGGTCAGAATAGGTCGCAGGGGCCACATTGCGCGGTCCATAAACCCGGAAATGGAACGCACAGCGGGGATAATAATACCGAAATGTCGACCCAGACGTACTCTCACAACCCATAAGGCAGACCAATAAACTGACACCGACATAACCAATAAACTGACACCGACAAATG
>NW_027466629.1:77500-80468 GCF_050575085.1 Anarhichas minor
CAGCGCTTCGCTCCTATCCCCTACTACGGCTGTAGCATAGGGGGACCGCCAGAAGCGCTGGACCCTTCAGCGCTTCGCTCATATCCCCTACTACGGCTGTAGCATAGGGGAACCGCCAGAAGCGCTGGACCCTTCAGCGCTTCGCTCATATCCCCTACTACGGCTGTAGCATAGGGGGACCGCCAGAAGCGCTGGACCCTTCAGCGCTTCGCTCATATCCCCTACTACGGCTGTAGCATAGGGGGACCGCCAGAAGCGCTGGACCCTTCAGCGCTTCGCTCATATCCCCTACTACGGCTGTAGCATAGGGGAACCGCCAGAAGCGCTGGACCCTTCAGCGCTTCGTCCCTACTACGGCTGTAACATAGGGGAACCGCCAGAAGCGCTGGACCTTCAGCGCTTCGCTCATATCCCCTACTACGGCTGTAGCATAGGGGGACCGCCAGAAGCGCTGGACCCTTCAGCGCTTCGCTCATATCCCCTACTACGGCTGTAGCATAGGGGGACCGCCAGAAGCGCTGGACCCTTCAGCGCTTCGCTCATATCCCCTACTACGGCTGTAGCATAGGGGGACCGCCAGAAGCGCTGGACCCTTCAGCGCTTCGCTCCTATCCCCTACTACGGCTGTAGCATAGGGGGACCGCCAGAAGCGCTGGACCCTTCAGCGCTTCGCTCCTATCCCCTACTACGGCTGTAGCATAGGGGGACCGCCAGAAGCGCTGGACCCTTCAGCGCTTCGCTCCTATCCCCTACTACGGCTGTAGCATAGGGGGGACCGCCAGAAGCGCTGGACCCTTCAGCGCTTCGCTCCTATCCCCTACTACGGCTGTAGCATAGGGGGACCGCCAGAAGCGCTGGACCCTTCAGCGCTTCGCTCATATCCCCTACTACGGCTGTAGCATAGGGGGACCGCCAGAAGCGCTGGACCCTTCAGCGCTTCGCTCATATCCCCTACTACGGCTGTAGCATAGGGGGACCGCCAGAAGCGCTGGACCCTTCAGCGCTTCGCTCCTATCCCCTACTACGGCTGTAGCATAGGGGGGACCGCCAGAAGCGCTGGACCCTTCAGCGCTTCGCTCCTATCCCCTACTACGGCTGTAGCATAGGGGGACCGCCAGAAGCGCTGGACCCTTCAGCGCTTCGCTCCTATCCCCTACTACGGCTGTAGCATAGGGGAACCGCCAGAAGCGCTGGACCCTTCAGCGCTTCGCTCATATCCCCTACTACGGCTGTAGCATAGGGGGGACCGCCAGAAGCGCTGGACCCTTCAGCGCTTCGCTCATATCCCCTACTACGGCTGTAGCATAGGGGAACCGCCAGAAGCGCTGGACCCTTCAGCGCTTCGTCCCTACTACGGCTGTAACATAGGGGAACCGCCAGAAGCGCTGGACCCTTCAGCGCTTCGCTCATATCCCCTACTACGGCTGTAGCATAGGGGAACCGCCAGAAGCGCTGGACCCTTCAGCGCTTCGCTCCTATCCCCTAGTATACACTGGGTAGTCTGTTCCTATCATTGTGTGCAAGGTGGCTTGGTTACCCCCTACCAAAATGGGTCACAGCCGTAATAGGCGAAGTACAGAGCGCTGGAACCTTCAGCGCTTCGCCCCTATCACGGCTTTAAAACCCGAGCGAAAAACTCTATGTCCTTAAACGAAATACCCGTTTTGCGCGGTCCATATCTCCGCGAAAACACAACGCACAGCCGGGACACTCATATCTAATTGTAGTCCAAGTCCCCCTCTACAAACACATCCGAGTGGATCCTGGATGCGACCTCCACAGCCGAGGCACGAGTCGGTCAAAGTAGGTCGCAGGGACCATATTACGCGCGCCATATCTACCCGGAAATAGAACGCACAGCGGGGATACTCATGCCCAGTTGTCGAGCTGGAAGTCCTCTAACCACCCATATAAGATGAATAATAAACGGATACACACAGCCGATGCAGCGCGTGTTTGAAACCGCCGATCGATCTTCATACTCTGACAAAATCACAGCGAAAAATCCTTAAACCAAATACCCGTTTTGCGCGGTCCATATCTCCGCGAAAACACAACGCACAGCCGGGAACCTCATATCTAATTGTAGTCCAAGTCCACTTCTACAAACCTATCCGAGTGGATCCTGGATGCGAGGTCCACAGCCGAGGCACCACGCGGTCAAAGTAGGTCGCAGGGGCCCTATTACGCGCGCCATATCTACCCGGAAATGGAACGCACAGCGGGGATTCTTATTTTGAATACACGGTCCCGACGTCCTCTAACTACCCATATAAGCAGAATAATAAACGGGTATCCACAGCCGAGGCAGCACGTATTTGAAAACCGCCGACCGATCTTCATACTCTGACAAAATCACAGCGATAGCGCCAATACTCTGTTTCCTTAAACCAAATCGCCGTCTTGCGCGGTCCATATCCCCGCGAATACACAACGCACAGCCGGGACACCTATGCCGACGTGTAGCCACCGTCAACCTCTAAAGACATGTGGAGGGTGATCCACAATCGGACACTCACAGCCGAGGCACGACGCGGTCAAAGTAGGTCGCAGGGACCATATTACGCGCGCCATATCTACCCGGAAATAGAACGCACAGCGGGGATACTCATGCCAGTTGTCAAGCTGGAAGTCCTCTAACCACCCATCTAGACACTCCTATAAACGGATACACACAGCCGATACAGCGCGTATTTGAAAACCGCCGACCGATCTTCATACTCTGACAAAATCAAAGCGAAAGACTTAAACGAAATACCCGTTTTGCGAGGTCCATATCCCCGCGAATACACAACGCACAGCCGGGACACTTATACCCGATCGTAGACCACATCCACCTCTACAAACCTATCCGAGTGGATCATGGATGCGACCTCCACAGCCGAGGCACGGTGTAGTCAAAGTAGGTCGCAGGGACCACATTACGCGCGCCATATCTACCCGGAAATAGAACGCACAGCGGGGATTC
>NW_027466630.1:10000-45000 GCF_050575085.1 Anarhichas minor
TACTACGGCTGTAGCATAGGGGAACCGCCAGAAGCGCTGGACCCTTCAGCGCTTCGCTCCTATCCCCTACTACGGCTGTAGCATAGGGGAACCGCCAGAAGCGCTGGACCCTTCAGCGCTTCGCTCCTATCCCCTACTACGGCTGTAGCATAGGGGAACCGCCAGAAGCGCTGGACCCTTCAGCGCTTCGCTCATATCCCCTACTACGGCTGTAGCATAGGGGAACCGCCAGAAGCGCTGGACCCTTCAGCGCTTCGCTCATATCCCCTACTACGGCTGTAGCATAGGGGGACCGCCAGAAGCGCTGGACCCTTCAGCGCTTCGCTCATATCCCCTACTACGGCTGTAGCATAGGGGAACCGCCAGAAGCGCTGGACCCCTTCAGCGCTTCGCTCATATCCCCTACTACGGCTGTAGCATAGGGGGGACCGCCAGAAGCGCTGGACCCTTCAGCGCTTCGCTCATATCCCCTACTACGGCTGTAGCATAGGGGGACCGCCAGAAGCGCTGGACCCTTCAGCGCTTCGCTCCTATCCCCTACTACGGCTGTAGCATAGGGGAACCGCCAGAAGCGCTGGACCCTTCAGCGCTTCGCTCCTATCCCCTACTACGGCTGTAGCATAGGGGGGACCGCCAGAAGCGCTGGACCCTTCAGCGCTTCGCTCATATCCCCTACTACGGCTGTTAGCATAGGGGGACCGCCAGAAGCGCTGGACCCTTCAGCGCTTCGCTCATATCCCCTACTACGGCTGTAGCATAGGGGGGACCGCCAGAAGCGCTGGACCCTTCAGCGCTTCGCTCATATCCCCTACTACGGCTGTAGCATAGGGGGACCGCCAGAAGCGCTGGACCCTTCAGCGCTTCGCTCATATCCCCTACTACGGCTGTAGCATAGGGGGACCGCCAGAAGCGCTGGACCCTTCAGCGCTTCGCTCCTATCCCCTACTACGGCTGTAGCATAGGGGGACCGCCAGAAGCGCTGGACCCTTCAGCGCTTCGCTCATATCCCCTACTACGGCTGTAGCATAGGGGAACCGCCAGAAGCGCTGGACCCTTCAGCGCTTCGCTCATATCCCCTACTACGGCTGTAGCATAGGGGGACCGCCAGAAGCGCTGGACCCTTCAGCGCTTCGCTCATATCCCCTACTACGGCTGTAGCATAGGGGGACCGCCAGAAGCGCTGGACCCTTCAGCGCTTCGCTCATATCCCCTACTACGGCTGTAGCATAGGGGAACCGCCAGAAGCGCTGGACCCTTCAGCGCTTCGTCCCTACTACGGCTGTAACATAGGGGAACCGCCAGAAGCGCTGGACCCTTCAGCGCTTCGCTCATATCCCCTACTACGGCTGTAGCATAGGGGGACCGCCAGAAGCGCTGGACCCTTCAGCGCTTCGCTCATATCCCCTACTACGGCTGTAGCATAGGGGAACCGCCAGAAGCGCTGGACCCTTCAGCGCTTCGTCCCCTACTACGGCTGTAACATAGGGGAACCGCCAGAAGCGCTGGACCCTTCAGCGCTTCGCTCATATCCCCTACTACGGCTGTAGCATAGGGGAACCGCCAGAAGCGCTGGACCCTTCAGCGCTTCGCTCCTATCCCCTAGTATACACTGGGTAGTCTGTTCCTATCATTGTGTGCAAGGTGGCTTGGTTACCCCCTACCAAAATGGGTCACAGCCGTAATAGGCGAAGTACAGAAGCGCTGGAACCTTCAGCGCTTCGCCCCTATCACGGCTTTAAAACCCGAGCGAAAAACTCTATGTCCTTAAACGAAAATACCCGTTTTGCGCGGTCCATATCTCCGCGAAAACACAACGCACAGCCGGGACACTCATATCTAATTGTAGTCCAAGTCCCCCTCTACAAACACATCAGAGTGGATCCTGGATGCGACCTCCACAGCCGAGGCACGAGTCGGTCAAAGTAGGTCGCAGGGACCATATTACGCGCGCCATATCTACCCGGAAATAGAACGCACAGCGGGGATACTCATGCCCAGTTGTCGAGCTGGAAGTCCTCTAACCACCCATATAAGATGAATAATAAACGGATACACACAGCCGATGCAGCGCGTGTTTGAAAACCGCCGATCGATCTTCATACTCTGACAAAATCACAGCGAAAAATCCTTAAACCAAATACCCGTTTTGCGCGGTCCATATCTCCGCGAAAACACAACGCACAGCCGGGAACCTCATATCTAATTGTAGTCCAAGTCCACTTCTACAAACCTATCCGAGTGGATCCTGGATGCGAGGTCCACAGCCGAGGCACCACGCGGTCAAAGTAGGTCGCAGGGGCCCTATTACGCGCGCCATATCTACCCGGAAATGGAACGCACAGCGGGGATTCTTATTTTGAATACACGGTCGCGACGTCCTCTAACTACCCATATAAGCAGAATAATAAACGGGTATCCACAGCCGAGGCAGCACGTATTGAAAACCGCCGACCGATCTTCATACTCTGACAAAATCACAGCGATAGCGCCAATACTCTGTTTCCTTAAACCAAATCGCCGTCTTGCGCGGTCCATATCCCCGCGAATACACAACGCACAGCCGGGACACCTATGCCGACCTGTAGCCACCGTCAACCTCTAAAGACATGTGGAGGGTGATCCACAATCGGACACTCACAGCCGAGGCACGACGCGGTCAAAGTAGGTCGCAGGGACCATATTACGCGCGCCATATCTACCCGGAAATAGAACGCACAGCGGGGATACTCATGCCCAGTTGTCGAGCTGGAAGTCCTCTAACCACCCATATAAGATGAATAATAAACGGATACACACAGCCGATGCAGCGCGTGTTTGAAAACCGCCGATCGATCTTCATACTCTGACAAAATCACAGCGAAAAATCCTTAAACCAAATACCCGTTTTGCGCGGTCCATATCTCCGCGAAAACACAACGCACAGCCGGGAACCTCATATCTAATTGTAGTCCAAGTCCACTTCTACAAACCTCACCGAGTGGATCCTGGATGCGAGGTCCACAGCCGAGGCACCACGCGGTCAAAGTAGGTCGCAGGGGCCCTATTACGCGCGCCATATCTACCCGGAAATGGAACGCACAGCGGGGATTCTTATTTTGAATACACGGTCGCGACGTCCTCTAACTACCCATATAAGCAGAATAATAAACGGGTATCCACAGCCGAGGCAGCACGTATTTGAAAACCGCCGACCGATCTTCATACTCTGACAAAATCACAGCGATAGCGCCAATACTCTGTTTCCTTAAACCAAATCGCCGTCTTGCGCGGTCCATATCCCCGCGAATACACAACGCACAGCCGGGACACCTATGCCGACCTGTAGCCACCGTCAACCTCTAAAGACATGTGGAGGGTGATCCACAATCGGACACTCACAGCCGAGGCACGACGCGGTCAAAGTAGGTCGCAGGGACCATATTACGCGCGCCATATCTACCCGGAAATAGAACGCACAGCGGGGATACTCATGCCCAGTTGTCAAGCTGGAAGTCCTCTAACCACCCATATAAGATGAATAATAAACGGATACACACAGCCGATGCAGCGCGTGTTTGAAAACCGCCGATCGATCTTCATACTCTGACAAAATCACAGCGAAAAATCCTTAAACCAAATACCCGTTTTGCGCGGTCCATATCTCCGCGAAAACACAACGCACAGCCGGGAACCTCATATCTAATTGTAGTCCAAGTCCACTTCTACAAACCTATCCGAGTGGATCCTGGATGCGAGGTCCACAGCCGAGGCACCACGCGGTCAAAGTAGGTCGCAGGGGCCCTATTACGCGCGCCATATCTACCCGGAAATGGAACGCACAGCGGGGATTCTTATTTTGAATACACGGTCGCGACGTCCTCTAACTACCCATATAAGCAGAATAATAAACGGGTATCCATAGCCGAGGCAGCACGTATTGAAAACCGCCGACCGATCTTCATACTCTGACAAAATCACAGCGATAGCGCCAATACTCTGTTTCCTTAAACCAAATCGCCGTCTTGCGCGGTCCATATCCCCGCGAATACACAACGCACAGCCGGGACACCTATGCCGACCTGTAGCCACCGTCAACCTCTAAAGACATGTGGAGGGTGATCCACAATCGGACACTCACAGCCGAGGCACGACGCGGTCAAAGTAGGTCGCAGGGACCATATTACGCGCGCCATATCTACCCGGAAATAGAACGCACAGCGGGGATACTCATGCCCAGTTGTCAAGCTGGAAGTCCTCTAACCACCCATATAAGATGAATAATAAACGGATACACACAGCCGATGCAGCGCGTGTTTGAAAACCGCCGATCGATCTTCATACTCTGACAAAATCACAGCGAAAAATCCTTAAACCAAATACCCGTTTTGCGCGGTCCATATCTCCGCGAAAACACAACGCACAGCCGGGAACCTCATATCTAATTGTAGTCCAAGTCCACTTCTACAAACCTATCCGAGTGGATCCTGGATGCGAGGTCCACAGCCGAGGCACCACGCGGTCAAAGTAGGTCGCAGGGGCCCTATTACGCGCGCCATATCTACCCGGAAATGGAACGCACAGCGGGGATTCTTATTTTGAATACACGGTCGCGACGTCCTCTAACTACCCATATAAGCAGAATAATAAACGGGTATCCACAGCCGAGGCAGCACGTATTTGAAAACCGCCGACCGATCTTCATACTCTGACAAAATCACAGCGATAGCGCCAATACTCTGTTTCCTTAAACCAAATCGCCGTCTTGCGCGGTCCATATCCCCGCGAATACACAACGCACAGCCGGGACACCTATGCCGACCTGTAGCCACCGTCAACCTCTAAAGACATGTGGAGGGTGATCCACAATCGGACACTCACAGCCGAGGCACGACGCGGTCAAAGTAGGTCGCAGGGACCATATTACGCGCGCCATATCTACCCGGAAATAGAACGCACAGCGGGGATACTCATGCCCAGTTGTCGAGCTGGAAGTCCTCTAACCACCCATATAAGATGAATAATAAACGGATACACACAGCCGATGCAGCGCGTGTTTGAAAACCGCCGATCGATCTTCATACTCTGACAAAATCACAGCGAAAAATCCTTAAACCAAATACCCGTTTTGCGCGGTCCATATCTCCGCGAAAACACAACGCACAGCCGGGAACCTCATATCTAATTGTAGTCCAAGTCCACTTCTACAAACCTATCCGAGTGGATCCTGGATGCGAGGTCCACAGCCGAGGCACCACGCGGTCAAAGTAGGTCGCAGGGGCCCTATTACGCGCGCCATATCTACCCGGAAATGGAACGCACAGCGGGGATTCTTATTTTGAATACACGGTCGCGACGTCCTCTAACTACCCATATAAGCAGAATAATAAACGGGTATCCACAGCCGAGGCAGCACGTATTTGAAAACCGCCGACCGATCTTCATACTCTGACAAAATCACAGCGATAGCGCCAATACTCTGTTTCCTTAAACCAAATCGCCGTCTTGCGCGGTCCATATCCCCGCGAATACACAACGCACAGCCGGGACACCTATGCCGACCTGTAGCCACCGTCAACCTCTAAAGACATGTGGAGGGTGATCCACAATCGGACACTCACAGCCGAGGCACGACGCGGTCAAAGTAGGTCGCAGGGACCATATTACGCGCGCCATATCTACCCGGAAATAGAACGCACAGCGGGGATACTCATGCCCAGTTGTCGAGCTGGAAGTCCTCTAACCACCCATATAAGATGAATAATAAACGGATACACACAGCCGATGCAGCGCGTGTTTGAAAACCGCCGATCGATCTTCATACTCTGACAAAATCACAGCGAAAAATCCTTAAACCAAATACCCGTTTTGCGCGGTCCATATCTCCGCGAAAACACAACGCACAGCCGGGAACCTCATATCTAATTGTAGTCCAAGTCCACTTCTACAAACCTCACCGAGTGGATCCTGGATGCGAGGTCCACAGCCGAGGCACCACGCGGTCAAAGTAGGTCGCAGGGGCCCTATTACGCGCGCCATATCTACCCGGAAATGGAACGCACAGCGGGGATTCTTATTTTGAATACACGGTCGCGACGTCCTCTAACTACCCATATAAGCAGAATAATAAACGGGTATCCACAGCCGAGGCAGCACGTATTTGAAAACCGCCGACCGATCTTCATACTCTGACAAAATCACAGCGATAGCGCCAATACTCTGTTTCCTTAAACCAAATCGCCGTCTTGCGCGGTCCATATCCCCGCGAATACACAACGCACAGCCGGGACACCTATGCCGACCTGTAGCCACCGTCAACCTCTAAAGACATGTGGAGGGTGATCCACAATCGGACACTCACAGCCGAGGCACGACGCGGTCAAAGTAGGTCGCAGGGACCATATTACGCGCGCCATATCTACCCGGAAATAGAACGCACAGCGGGGATACTCATGCCCAGTTGTCAAGCTGGAAGTCCTCTAACCACCCATATAAGATGAATAATAAACGGATACACACAGCCGATGCAGCGCGTGTTTGAAAACCGCCGATCGATCTTCATACTCTGACAAAATCACAGCGAAAAATCCTTAAACCAAATACCCGTTTTGCGCGGTCCATATCTCCGCGAAAACACAACGCACAGCCGGGAACCTCATATCTAATTGTAGTCCAAGTCCACTTCTACAAACCTATCCGAGTGGATCCTGGATGCGAGGTCCACAGCCGAGGCACCACGCGGTCAAAGTAGGTCGCAGGGGCCCTATTACGCGCGCCATATCTACCCGGAAATGGAACGCACAGCGGGGATTCTTATTTTGAATACACGGTCGCGACGTCCTCTAACTACCCATATAAGCAGAATAATAAACGGGTATCCATAGCCGAGGCAGCACGTATTTGAAAACCGCCGACCGATCTTCATACTCTGACAAAATCACAGCGATAGCGCCAATACTCTGTTTCCTTAAACCAAATCGCCGTCTTGCGCGGTCCATATCCCCGCGAATACACAACGCACAGCCGGGACACCTATGCCGACCTGTAGCCACCGTCAACCTCTAAAGACATGTGGAGGGTGATCCACAATCGGACACTCACAGCCGAGGCACGACGCGGTCAAAGTAGGTCGCAGGGACCATATTACGCGCGCCATATCTACCCGGAAATAGAACGCACAGCGGGGATACTCATGCCCAGTTGTCAAGCTGGAAGTCCTCTAACCACCCATATAAGATGAATAATAAACGGATACACACAGCCGATGCAGCGCGTGTTTGAAAACCGCCGATCGATCTTCATACTCTGACAAAATCACAGCGAAAAATCCTTAAACCAAATACCCGTTTTGCGCGGTCCATATCTCCGCGAAAACACAACGCACAGCCGGGAACCTCATATCTAATTGTAGTCCAAGTCCACTTCTACAAACCTATCCGAGTGGATCCTGGATGCGAGGTCCACAGCCGAGGCACCACGCGGTCAAAGTAGGTCGCAGGGGCCCTATTACGCGCGCCATATCTACCCGGAAATGGAACGCACAGCGGGGATTCTTATTTTGAATACACGGTCGCGACGTCCTCTAACTACCCATATAAGCAGAATAATAAACGGGTATCCACAGCCGAGGCAGCACGTATTTGAAAACCGCCGACCGATCTTCATACTCTGACAAAATCACAGCGATAGCGCCAATACTCTGTTTCCTTAAACCAAATCGCCGTCTTGCGCGGTCCATATCCCCGCGAATACACAACGCACAGCCGGGACACCTATGCCGACCTGTAGCCACCGTCAACCTCTAAAGACATGTGGAGGGTGATCCACAATCGGACACTCACAGCCGAGGCACGACGCGGTCAAAGTAGGTCGCAGGGACCATATTACGCGCGCCATATCTACCCGGAAATAGAACGCACAGCGGGGATACTCATGCCCAGTTGTCGAGCTGGAAGTCCTCTAACCACCCATATAAGATGAATAATAAACGGATACACACAGCCGATGCAGCGCGTGTTTGAAAACCGCCGATCGATCTTCATACTCTGACAAAATCACAGCGAAAAATCCTTAAACCAAATACCCGTTTTGCGCGGTCCATATCTCCGCGAAAACACAACGCACAGCCGGGAACCTCATATCTAATTGTAGTCCAAGTCCACTTCTACAAACCTCACCGAGTGGATCCTGGATGCGAGGTCCACAGCCGAGGCACCACGCGGTCAAAGTAGGTCGCAGGGGCCCTATTACGCGCGCCATATCTACCCGGAAATGGAACGCACAGCGGGGATTCTTATTTTGAATACACGGTCGCGACGTCCTCTAACTACCCATATAAGCAGAATAATAAACGGGTATCCACAGCCGAGGCAGCACGTATTTGAAAACCGCCGACCGATCTTCATACTCTGACAAAATCACAGCGATAGCGCCAATACTCTGTTTCCTTAAACCAAATCGCCGTCTTGCGCGGTCCATATCCCCGCGAATACACAACGCACAGCCGGGACACCTATGCCGACCTGTAGCCACCGTCAACCTCTAAAGACATGTGGAGGGTGATCCACAATCGGACACTCACAGCCGAGGCACGACGCGGTCAAAGTAGGTCGCAGGGACCATATTACGCGCGCCATATCTACCCGGAAATAGAACGCACAGCGGGGATACTCATGCCCAGTTGTCAAGCTGGAAGTCCTCTAACCACCCATATAAGATGAATAATAAACGGATACACACAGCCGATGCAGCGCGTGTTTGAAAACCGCCGATCGATCTTCATACTCTGACAAAATCACAGCGAAAAATCCTTAAACCAAATACCCGTTTTGCGCGGTCCATATCTCCGCGAAAACACAACGCACAGCCGGGAACCTCATATCTAATTGTAGTCCAAGTCCACTTCTACAAACCTATCCGAGTGGATCCTGGATGCGAGGTCCACAGCCGAGGCACCACGCGGTCAAAGTAGGTCGCAGGGGCCCTATTACGCGCGCCATATCTACCCGGAAATGGAACGCACAGCGGGGATTCTTATTTTGAATACACGGTCGCGACGTCCTCTAACTACCCATATAAGCAGAATAATAAACGGGTATCCATAGCCGAGGCAGCACGTATTTGAAAACCGCCGACCGATCTTCATACTCTGACAAAATCACAGCGATAGCGCCAATACTCTGTTTCCTTAAACCAAATCGCCGTCTTGCGCGGTCCATATCCCCGCGAATACACAACGCACAGCCGGGACACCTATGCCGACCTGTAGCCACCGTCAACCTCTAAAGACATGTGGAGGGTGATCCACAATCGGACACTCACAGCCGAGGCACGACGCGGTCAAAGTAGGTCGCAGGGACCATATTACGCGCGCCATATCTACCCGGAAATAGAACGCACAGCGGGGATACTCATGCCCAGTTGTCAAGCTGGAAGTCCTCTAACCACCCATATAAGATGAATAATAAACGGATACACACAGCCGATGCAGCGCGTGTTTGAAAACCGCCGATCGATCTTCATACTCTGACAAAATCACAGCGAAAAATCCTTAAACCAAATACCCGTTTTGCGCGGTCCATATCTCCGCGAAAACACAACGCACAGCCGGGAACCTCATATCTAATTGTAGTCCAAGTCCACTTCTACAAACCTATCCGAGTGGATCCTGGATGCGAGGTCCACAGCCGAGGCACCACGCGGTCAAAGTAGGTCGCAGGGGCCCTATTACGCGCGCCATATCTACCCGGAAATGGAACGCACAGCGGGGATTCTTATTTTGAATACACGGTCGCGACGTCCTCTAACTACCCATATAAGCAGAATAATAAACGGGTATCCACAGCCGAGGCAGCACGTATTTGAAAACCGCCGACCGATCTTCATACTCTGACAAAATCACAGCGATAGCGCCAATACTCTGTTTCCTTAAACCAAATCGCCGTCTTGCGCGGTCCATATCCCCGCGAATACACAACGCACAGCCGGGACACCTATGCCGACCTGTAGCCACCGTCAACCTCTAAAGACATGTGGAGGGTGATCCACAATCGGACACTCACAGCCGAGGCACGACGCGGTCAAAGTAGGTCGCAGGGACCATATTACGCGCGCCATATCTACCCGGAAATAGAACGCACAGCGGGGATACTCATGCCCAGTTGTCGAGCTGGAAGTCCTCTAACCACCCATATAAGATGAATAATAAACGGATACACACAGCCGATGCAGCGCGTGTTTGAAAACCGCCGATCGATCTTCATACTCTGACAAAATCACAGCGAAAAATCCTTAAACCAAATACCCGTTTTGCGCGGTCCCATATCTCCGCGAAAACACAACGCACAGCCGGGAACCTCATATCTAATTGTAGTCCAAGTCCACTTCTACAAACCTATCCGAGTGGATCCTGGATGCGAGGTCCACAGCCGAGGCACCACGCGGTCAAAGTAGGTCGCAGGGGCCCTATTACGCGCGCCATATCTACCCGGAAATGGAACGCACAGCGGGGATTCTTATTTTGAATACACGGTCGCGACGTCCTCTAACTACCCATATAAGCAGAATAATAAACGGGTATCCACAGCCGAGGCAGCACGTATTTGAAAACCGCCGACCGATCTTCATACTCTGACAAAATCACAGCGATAGCGCCAATACTCTGTTTCCTTAAACCAAATCGCCGTCTTGCGCGGTCCATATCCCCGCGAATACACAACGCACAGCCGGGACACCTATGCCGACCTGTAGCCACCGTCAACCTCTAAAGACATGTGGAGGGTGATCCACAATCGGACACTCACAGCCGAGGCACGACGCGGTCAAAGTAGGTCGCAGGGACCATATTACGCGCGCCATATCTACCCGGAAATAGAACGCACAGCGGGGATACTCATGCCCAGTTGTCGAGCTGGAAGTCCTCTAACCACCCATATAAGATGAATAATAAACGGATACACACAGCCGATGCAGCGCGTGTTTGAAAACCGCCGATCGATCTTCATACTCTGACAAAATCACAGCGAAAAATCCTTAAACCAAATACCCGTTTTGCGCGGTCCATATCTCCGCGAAAACACAACGCACAGCCGGGAACCTCATATCTAATTGTAGTCCAAGTCCACTTCTACAAACCTATCCGAGTGGATCCTGGATGCGAGGTCCACAGCCGAGGCACCACGCGGTCAAAGTAGGTCGCAGGGGCCCTATTACGCGCGCCATATCTACCCGGAAATGGAACGCACAGCGGGGATTCTTATTTTGAATACACGGTCGCGACGTCCTCTAACTACCCATATAAGCAGAATAATAAACGGGTATCCACAGCCGAGGCAGCACGTATTTGAAAACCGCCGACCGATCTTCATACTCTGACAAAATCACAGCGATAGCGCCAATACTCTGTTTCCTTAAACCAAATCGCCGTCTTGCGCGGTCCATATCCCCGCGAATACACAACGCACAGCCGGGACACCTATGCCGACCTGTAGCCACCGTCAACCTCTAAAGACATGTGGAGGGTGATCCACAATCGGACACTCACAGCCGAGGCACGACGCGGTCAAAGTAGGTCGCAGGGACCATATTACGCGCTGCCATATCTACCCGGAAATAGAACGCACAGCGGGGATACTCATGCCCAGTTGTCAAGCTGGAAGTCCTCTAACCACCCATATAAGATGAATAATAAACGGATACACACAGCCGATGCAGCGCGTGTTTGAAAACCGCCGATCGATCTTCATACTCTGACAAAATCACAGCGAAAAATCCTTAAACCAAATACCCGTTTTGCGCGGTCCATATCTCCGCGAAAACACAACGCACAGCCGGGAACCTCATATCTAATTGTAGTCCAAGTCCACTTCTACAAACCTATCCGAGTGGATCCTGGATGCGAGGTCCACAGCCGAGGCACCACGCGGTCAAAGTAGGTCGCAGGGGCCCTATTACGCGCGCCATATCTACCCGGAAATGGAACGCACAGCGGGGATTCTTATTTTGAATACACGGTCGCGACGTCCTCTAACTACCCATATAAGCAGAATAATAAACGGGTATCCACAGCCGAGGCAGCACGTATTTGAAAACCGCCGACCGATACTTCATACTCTGACAAAATCACAGCGATAGCGCCAATACTCTGTTTCCTTAAACCAAATCGCCGTCTTGCGCGGTCCATATCCCCGCGAATACACAACGCACAGCCGGGACACCTATGCCGACCTGTAGCCACCGTCAACCTCTAAAGACATGTGGAGGGTGATCCACAATCGGACACTCACAGCCGAGGCACGACGCGGTCAAAGTAGGTCGCAGGGGACCATATTACGCGCGCCATATCTACCCGGAAATAGAACGCACAGCGGGGATACTCATGCCCAGTTGTCGAGCTGGAAGTCCTCTAACCACCCATATAAGATGAATAATAAACGGATACACACAGCCGATGCAGCGCGTGTTTGAAAACCGCCGATCGATCTTCATACTCTGACAAAAATCACAGCGAAAAATCCTTAAACCAAATACCCGTTTTGCGCGGTCCATATCTCCGCGAAAACACAACGCACAGCCGGGAACCTCATATCTAATTGTAGTCCAAGTCCACTTCTACAAACCTATCCGAGTGGATCCTGGATGCGAGGTCCACAGCCGAGGCACCACGCGGTCAAAGTAGGTCGCAGGGGCCCTATTACGCGCGCCATATCTACCCGGAAATGGAACGCACAGCGGGGGATTCTTATTTTGAATACACGGTCCGCGACGTTCCTCTAACTACCCATATAAGCAGAATAATAAACGGGTATCCACAGCCGAGGCAGCACGTATTTTGAAAACCGCCCGACCGATCTTCATACTCTGACAAAATCACAGCGATAGCGCCAATACTCTGTTTCCTTAAACCAAATCGCCGTTCTTGCGCGGTCCATATCCCCCGCGAATACACAACGCACAGCCGGGACACCTATGCCGACCTGTAGCCACCGTCAACCTCTAAAGACATGTGGAGGGTGATCCACAATCGGACACTCCACAGCCGAGGGGCACGACGCGGTCAAAGTAGGTCGCAGGGACCATATTACGCGCGCCATATCTACCCGGAAATAGAACGCACAGCGGGGATACTCATGCCCAGTTGTCGAGCTGGAAGTCCTCTAACCACCCATATAAGATGAATAATAAACGGATACACACAGCCGATGCAGCGCGTGTTTGAAAACCGCCGATCGATCTTCATACTCTGACAAAAATCACAGCGAAAAATCCTTAAACCAAAATACCCGTTTTGCGCGGTCCATATCTCCGCGAAAACACAACGCACAGCCGGGAACCTCATATCTAATTGTAGTCCAAGTCCACTTCTACAAACCTATCCGAGTGGATCCTGGATGCGAGGTCCACAGCCGAGGCACCACGCGGTCAAAGTAGGTCGCAGGGGCCCTATTACGCGCGCCATATCTACCCGAAATGGAACGCACAGCGGGGATTCTTATTTTGAATACACGGTCGCGACGTCCTCTAACTACCCATATAAGCAGAATAATAAACGGGTATCCACAGCCGAGGCAGCACGTATTTGAAAACCGCCGACCGATCTTCATACTCTGACAAAATCACAGCGATAGCGCCAATACTCTGTTTTCCTTAAACCAAATCGCCGTCTTGCGCGGTCCATATCCCCGCGAATACACAACGCACAGCCGGGACACCTATGCCGACCTGTAGCCACCGTCAACCTCTAAAGACATGTGGAGGGTGATCCACAATCGGACACTCACAGCCGAGGCACGACGCGGTCAAAGTAGGTCGCAGGGACCATATTACGCGCGCCATATCTACCCGGAAATAGAACGCACAGCGGGGATACTCATGCCCAGTTGTCGAGCTGGAAGTCCTCTAACCACCCATATAAGATGAATAATAAACGGATACACACAGCCGATGCAGCGCGTGTTTGAAAACCGCCGATCGATCTTCATACTCTGACAAAATCACAGCGAAAAATCCTTAAACCAAATACCCGTTTTGCGCGGTCCATATCTCCGCGAAAACACAACGCACAGCCGGGAACCTCATATCTAATTGTAGTCCAAGTCCACTTCTACAAACCTAACCGAGTGGATCCTGGATGCGAGGTCCACAGCCGAGGCACCACGCGGTCAAGAGTAGGTCGCAGGGGCCCTATTACGCGCGCCATATCTACCCGGAAATGGAACGCACAGCGGGGATTCTTATTTTGAATACACGGTCGCGACGTCCTCTAACTACCCATATAAGCAGAATAATAAACGGGTATCCACAGCCGAGGCAGCACGTATTTGAAAACCGCCGACCGATCTTCATACTCTGACAAAATCACAGCGATAGCGCCAATACTCTGTTTCCTTAAACCAAATCGCCGTCTTGCGCGGTCCATATCCCCGCGAATACACAACGCACAGCCGGACAACCTATGCCGACCTGTAGCCACCGTCAACCTCTAAAGACATGTGGAGGGTGATCCACAATCGGACACTCACAGCCGAGGCACGACGCGGTCAAAGTAGGTCGCAGGGACCATATTACGCGCGCCATATCTACCCGGAAATAGAACGCACAGCGGGGATACTCATGCCCAGTTGTCAAGCTGGAAGTCCTCTAACCACCCATATAAGATGAATAATAAACGGATACACACAGCCGATGCAGCGCGTGTTTGAAAAACCGCCGATCGATCTTCATACTCTGACAAAATCACAGCGAAAAATCCTTAAACCAAATACCCGTTTTGCGCGGTCCATATCTCCGCGAAAACACAACGCACAGCCGGGAACCTCATATCTAATTGTAGTCCAAGTCCACTTCTACAAACCTATCCGAGTGGATCCTGGATGCGAGGTCCACAGCCCGAGGCACCACGCGGTCAAAGTAGGTCGCAGGGGCCCTATTACGCGCGCCATATCTACCCGGAAATGGGAACGCACAGCGGGGATTCTTATTTTGAATACCACGGTCTGCGACGTCCTCTAACTACCCATATAAGCAGAATAATAAACGGGTATCCACAGCCGAGGCAGCACGTATTTGAAAACCGCCGACCGATCTTCATACTCTGACAAAATCACAGCGATAGCGCCAATACTCTGTTTCCTTAAACCAAATCGCCGTCTTGCGCGGTCCATATCCCCGCGAATACACAACGCACAGCCGGACACCTATGCCGACCTGTAGCCACCGTCAACCTTCTAAAGACATGTGGGAGGGTGATCCACAATCGGACACTCACAGCCGAGGCACGACGCGGTCAAAGTAGGTCGCAGGGACCATATTACGCGCGCCATATCTACCCGGAAATAGAACGCACAGCGGGGATACTCATGCCCAGTTGTCAAGCTGGAAGTCCTCTAACCACCCATATAAGATGAATAATAAACGGATACACACAGCCGATGCAGCGCGTGTTTGAAAAACCGCCGATCGATCTTCATACTCTGACAAAATCACAGCGAAAAATCCTTAAACCAAATACCCGTTTTGCGCGGGTCCATATCTCCGCGAAAACACAACGCACAGCCGGGAACCTCATATCTAATTGTAGTCCAAGTCCACTTCTACAAACCTATCCGAGTGGGATCCTGGATGCGAGGTCCACAGCCGAGGCACCACGCGGTCAAAGTAGGTCGCAGGGGCCCTATTACGCGCGCCATATCTACCCGGAAATGGAACGCACAGCGGGGATTCTTATTTTGAATACACGGTCGCGACGTCCTCTAACTACCCATATAAGCAGAATAATAAACGGGTATCCACAGCCGAGGCAGCACGTATTTGAAAACCGCCGAACCGATCTTCATACTCTGACAAAATCACAGCGATAGCGCCAATACTCTGTTTCCTTAAACCAAATCGCCGTCTTGCGCGGGTCCATATCCCCGCGAATACACAACGCACAGCCGGGACACCTATGCCGACCTGTAGCCACCGTCAACCTCTAAAGACATGTGGAGGGGTGATCCACAATCGGACACTCACAGCCGAGGCACGACGCGGTCAAAGTAGGTCGCAGGGACCATATTACGCGCGCCATATCTACCCGGAAATAGAACGCACAGCGGGGATACTCATGCCCAGTTGTCGAGCTGGAAGTCCTCTAACCACCCATATAAGATGAATAATAAACGGATACACACAGCCGATGCAGGCGCGTGTTTGAAAACCGCCGATCGATCTTCATACTCTGACAAAATCACAGCGAAAAATCCTTAAACCAAATACCCGTTTTGCCGCGGGTCCATATCTCCGCGAAAACACAACGCACAGCCGGGAACCTCATATCTAATTGTAGTCCAAGTCCACTTCTACAAACCTATCCGAGTGGATCCTGGATGCGAGGTCCACAGCCGAGGCACCACGCGGTCAAAGTAGGTCGGCAGGGGCCCTATTACGCGCGCCATATCTACCCGGAAATGGAACGCACAGCGGGGATTCTTATTTTGAATACACGGTCGCGACGTCCTCTAACTACCCATATAAGCAGAATAATAAACGGGTATCCACAGCCGAGGCAGCACGTATTTGAAAACCGTGCCGGACCGATCTTCATACTCTGACAAAATCACAGCGATAGCGCCAATACTCTGTTTCCTTAAACCAAATCGCCGTCTTGCGCGGGTCCATATCCCCGCGAATACACAACGCACAGCCGGGACACCTATGTCCGACCTGTAGCCACCGTCAACCTCTAAAGACATGTGGAGGGTGATCCACAATCGGACACTCACAGCCGAGGCACGACGCGGTCAAAGTAGGTCGCAGGGACCATATTACGCGCGCCATATCTACCCGGAAATAGAACGCACAGCGGGGATACTCATGCCCAGTTGTCGAGCTGGAAGTCCTCTAACCACCCATATAAGATGAATAATAAACGGATACACACAGCCGATGCAGCGCGTGTTTGAAAACCGGCCGATCGATCTTCATACTCTGACAAAATCACAGCGAAAAAATCCTTAAACCAAATACCCGTTTTGCCGCGGTCCATATCTCCGCGAAAACACAACGCACATGCCGGGAACCTCATATCTAATTGTAGTCCAAGTCCACTTCTACAAACCCTATCCGAGTGGATCCTGGATGCGAGGTCCACAGCCGAGGCACCACGCGGTCAAAGTAGGTCGCAGGGGGCCCTATTACGCGCGCCATATCTACCCGGAAATGGAACGCACAGCGGGGATTCTTATTTTGAATACACGGTCGCGACGTCCTCTAACTACCCATATAAGCAGAATAATAAACGGGTATCCACAGCCGAGGCAGCACGTATTTGAAAACCGCCGACCGATCTTCATACTCTGACAAAATCACAGCGACTAGCGCCAATACTCTGTTTCCTTAAACCAAATCGCCGTCTTTGCGCGGTCCATATCCCCGCGAATACACAACGCACAGCCGGGACACCTATGCCGACCTGTAGCCACCGTCAACCTCTAAAGACATGTGGAGGGGTGATCCACAATCGGACACTCACAGCCGAGGCACGACGCGGTCAAAGTAGGTCGCAGGGACCATATTACGCGCGCCATATCTACCCGGAAATAGAACGCACAGCGGGGGATACTCATGCCCAGTTGTCGAGCTGGAAGTCCTCTAACCACCCATTATAAGATGAATAATAAACGGATACACACAGCCGATGCAGCGCGTGTTTGAAAACCGCCGATCGATCTTCATGACTCTGACAAAATCACAGCGAAAAATCCTTAAACCAAATACCCGTTTTTGCGCGGGTCCATATCTCCGCGAAAACACAACGCACAGCCGGGGAACCTCATATCTAATTGTAGTCCAAGTCCACTTCTACAAACCTCATCCGAGTGGATCCTGGATGCGAGGTCCACAGCCGAGGCACCACGCGGTCAAAGTAGGTCGCAGGTGGCCCTATTACGCGCGCCATATCTACCCGGAAATGGAACGCACAGCGGGGGATTCTTATTTTGAATACACGGTCGCGACGTCCTCTAACTACCCATATAAGCAGAATAATAAACGGGTATCCACAGCCGAGGCAGCACGTATTTGAAAACCGCCGACCGATCTTCATACTCTGACAAAATCACAGCGATAGCGCCAATACTCTGTTTCCTTAAACCAAATCGCCGTCTTGCGCGTGGTCCATATCCCCGCGAATACACAACGCACAGCCGGGACACCTATGCCGACCTGTAGCCACCGTCAACCTCTAAAGACATGTGGAGGGGTGATCCACAATCGGACACTCACAGCCGAGGCACACGACGCGGTCAAAGTAGGTCGCAGGGACCATATTACGCGCGCCATATCTACCCGGAAATAGAACGCACAGCGGGGATACTCATGCCCAGTTGTCAAGCTGGAAGTCCTCTAACCACCCATATAAGATGAATAATAAACGGATACCACACAGCCGATGCAGCGCGTGTTTGAAAACCGCCGATCGATCTTCATACTCTGACAAAATCACAGCGAAAAATCCTTAAACCAAATACCCCGTTTTGCGCGGTCCATATCTCCGCGAAAACACAACGCACAGCCGGGAACCTCATATCTAATTGTAGTCCAAGTCCACTTCTACAAACCTATCCGAGTGGATCCTGGATGCGAGGTCCACAGCCGAGGCACCACGCGGTCAAAGTAGGTCGCAGGGGCCCTATTACGCGCGCCATATCTACCCGGAAATGGAACGCACAGCGGGGATTCTTATTTTGAATACACGGTCGCGACGTCCTCTAACTACCCATATAAGCAGAATAATAAACGGGTATCCATAGCCGAGGCAGCACGTATTTGAAAACCGCCGACCGATCTTCATACTCTGACAAAATCACAGCGATAGCGCCAATACTCTGTTTTCCTTAAACCAAATCGCCGTCTTGCGCGGTCCATATCCCCGCGAATACACAACGCACAGCCGGGACACCTATGCCGACCTGTAGCCACCGTCAACCTCTAAAGACATGTGGAGGGTGATCCACAATCGGACACTCACAGCCGAGGCACGACGCGGTCAAAGTAGGTCGCAGGGGACCATATTACGCGCGCCATATCTACCCGGAAATAGAACGCACAGCGGGGATACTCATGCCCAGTTGTCAAGCTGGAAGTCCTCTAACCACCCATATAAGATGAATAATAAACGGATACACACAGCCGATGCAGCGCGTGTTTGAAAACCGCCGATCGATCTTCATACTCTGACAAAATCACAGCGAAAAATCCTTAAACCAAATACCCGTTTTGCGCGGTCCATATCTCCGCGAAAACACAACGCACAGCCGGGAACCTCATATCTAATTGTAGTCCAAGTCCACTTCTACAAACCTATCCGAGTGGATCCTGGATGCGAGGTCCACAGCCGAGGCACCACGCGGTCAAAGTAGGTCGCAGGGGCCCTATTACGCGCGCCATATCTACCCGGAAATGGAACGCACAGCGGGGGATTCTTATTTTGAATACACGGTCGCGACGTCCTCTAACTACCCATATAAGCAGAATAATAAACGGGTATCCACAGCCGAGGCAGCACGTATTTGAAAACCGCCGACCGATCTTCATACTCTGACAAAATCACAGCGATAGCGCCAATACTCTGTTTCCTTAAACCAAATCGCCGTCTTGCGCGGTCCATATCCCCCGCGAATACACAACGCACAGCCGGGACACCTATGCCGACCTGTAGCCACCGTCAACCTCTAAAGACATGTGGAGGGTGATCCACAATCGGACACTCACAGCCGAGGCACGACGCGGTCAAAGTAGGTCGCAGGGACCATATTACGCGCGCCATATCTACCCGGAAATAGAACGCACAGCGGGGGATACTCATGCCCAGTTGTCGAGCTGGAAGTCCTCTAACCACCCATATAAGATGAATAATAAACGGATACACACAGCCCGATGCAGCGCGTGTTTGAAAACCGGCCCGATCGATCTTCATACTCTGACAAAATCACAGCGAAAAATCCTTAAACCAAATACCCGTTTTGCTGCGCGGTCCATATCTCCGCGAAAACACAACGCACAGCCGGGGAACCTCATATCTAATTGTAGTCCAAGTCCACTTCTACAAACCTCATCCGAGTGGATCCTGGATGCGAGGTCCACAGCCGAGGCACCCACGCGGTCAAAGTAGGTCGCAGGGGCCCCTATTACGCGCGCCATATCTACCCGGAAATGGAACGCACAGCGGGGATTCTTATTTTGAATACACGGTCGCGACGTCCTCTAACTACCCATATAAGCAGAATAATAAACGGGTATCCACAGCCGAGGCAGCACGTATTTGAAAACCGCCGACCGATCTTCATACTCTGACAAAATCACAGCGATAGCGCCAATACTCTTGTTTCCTTAAACCAAATCGCCGTCTTGCGCGGTCCATATCCCCGCGAATACACAACGCACAGCCGGGACACCTATGCCGACCTGTAGCCACCGTCAACCTCTAAAGACATGTGGAGGGTGATCCACAATCGGACACTCACAGCCGAGGCACGACGCGCGGTCAAAAGTAGGTCGCAGGGACCATATTACGCGCGCCATATCTACCCGGAAATAGAACGCACAGCGGGGATACTCATGCCCAGTTGTCAAGCTGGAAGTCCTCTAACCACCCATATAAGATGAATAATAAACGGATACACACAGCCGATGCAGCGCGTGTTTGAAAACGCGTCCGATCGATCTTCATACTCTGACAAAATCACAGCGAAAAATCCTTAAACCAAATACCCGTTTTGCGCGGTTCCATATCTCCGCGAAAACACAACGCACAGCCGGGAACCTCATATCTAATTGTAGTCCAAGTCCACTTCTACAAACCTATCCGAGTGGATCCTGGATGCGAGGTCCACAGCCGAGGCACCACGCGGGTCAAAGTAGGTCGCAGGGGCGCCCTATTACGCGCGCCATATCTACCCGGAAATGGAACGCACAGCGGGGATTCTTATTTTGAATACACGGTCGCGACGTCCTCTAACTACCCATATAAGCAGAATAATAAACGGGTATCCATAGCCGAGGCAGCACGTATTTGAAAACCGCCGACCGATCTTCATACTCTGACAAAATCACAGCGATAGCGCCAATACTCTGTTTCCTTAAACCAAATCGCCGTCTTGCGCGGTCCATATCCCCGCGAATACACAACGCACAGCCGGGACACCTATGCCGACCTGTAGCCACCGTCAACCTCTAAAGACATGTGGAGGGTGATCCACAATCGGACACTCACAGCCGAGGCACGACGCGGTCAAAGTAGGTCGCAGGGACCATATTACGCGCGCCATATCTACCCGGAAAATAGAACGCACAGCGGGGATACTCATGCCCAGTTGTCAAGCTGGAAGTCCTCTAACCACCCATATAAGATGAATAATAAACGGATACACACAGCCGATGCAGCGCGTGTTTGAAAACCGCCGATCGATCTTCATACTCTGACAAAATCACAGCGAAAAATCCTTAAACCAAATACCCGTTTTGCGCGGTCCATATCTCCGCGAAAACACAACGCACAGCCGGGAACCTCATATCTAATTGTAGTCCAAGTCCACTTCTACAAACCTATCCGAGTGGATCCTGGATGCGAGGTCCACAGCCGAGGGCACCACGCGGTCAAAGTAGGTCGCAGGGGCCCTATTACGCGCGCCATATCTACCCGGAAATGGAACGCACAGCGGGGATTCTTATTTTGAATACACGGTCGCGACGTCCTCTAACTACCCATATAAGCAGAATAATAAACGGGTATCCACAGCCGAGGCAGCACGTATTTGAAAACCGCCGACCGATCTTCATACTCTGACAAAATCACAGCGATAGCGCCAATACTCTGTTTCCCTTAAACCAAATCGCCGTCTTGCGCGGTCCATATCCCCGCGAATACACAACGCACAGCCGGGACACCTATGCCGACCTGTAGCCACCGTCAACCTCTAAAGACATGTGGAGGGTGATCCACAATCGGACACTCACAGCCGAGGCACGACGCGGTCAAAGTAGGGTCGCAGGGACCATATTACGCGCGCCATATCTACCCGGAAATAGAACGCACAGCGGGGATACTCATGCCCAGTTGTCGAGCTGGAAGTCCTCTAACCACCCATATAAGATGAATAATAAACGGATACACACAGCCGATGCAGCGCGTGTTTGAAAACCGCCGATCGATCTTCATACTCTGACAAAATCACAGCGAAAAATCCTTAAACCAAATACCCGTTTTGCGCGGTCCATATCTCCGCGAAAACACAACGCACAGCCGGGAACCTCATATCTAATTGTAGTCCAAGTCCACTTCTACAAACCTATCCGAGTGGATCCTGGATGCGAGGTCCACAGCCGAGGCACCACGCGGTCAAAGTAGGTCGCAGGGGCCCTATTACGCGCGCCATATCTACCCGGAAATGGAACGCACAGCGGGGATTCTTATTTTGAATACACGGTCGCGACGTCCTCTAACTACCCATATAAGCAGAATAATAAACGGGTATCCACAGCCGAGGCAGCACGTATTTGAAAACCGCCGACCGATCTTCATACTCTGACAAAATCACAGCGATAGCGCCAATACTCTGTTTCCTTAAACCACAAATCGCCGTCTTGCGCGGTCCATATCCCCGCGAATACACAACGCACAGCCGGGACACCTATGCCGACCTGTAGCCACCGTCAACCTCTAAAGACATGTGGAGGGTGATCCACAATCGGACACTCACAGCCGAGGCACGACGCGGTCAAAGTAGGTCGCAGGGACCATATTACGCGCGCCATATCTACCCGGAAATAGAACGCACAGCGGGGATACTCATGCCCAGTTGTCGAGCTGGAAGTCCTCTAACCACCCATATAAGATGAATAATAAACGGATACACACAGCCGATGCAGCGCGTGTTTGAAAACCGCCGATCGATCTTCATACTCTGACAAAATCACAGCGAAAAATCCTTAAACCAAATACCCGTTTTGCGCGGTCCATATCTCCGCGAAAACACAACGCACAGCCGGGAACCTCATATCTAATTGTAGTCCAAGTCCACTTCTACAAACCTATCCGAGTGGATCCTGGATGCGAGGTCCACAGCCGAGGCACCACGCGGTCAAAGTAGGTCGCAGGGGCCCTATTACGCGCGCCATATCTACCCGGAAATGGAACGCACAGCGGGGATTCTTATTTTGAATACACGGTCGCGACGTCCTCTAACTACCCATATAAGCAGAATAATAAACGGGTATCCACAGCCGAGGCAGCACGTATTTGAAAACCGCCGACCGATCTTCATACTCTGACAAAATCACAGCGATAGCGCCAATACTCTGTTTCCTTAAACCAAATCGCCGTCTTGCGCGGTCCATATCCCCGCGAATACACAACGCACAGCCGGGACACCTATGCCGACCTGTAGCCACCGTCAACCTCTAAAGACATGTGGAGGGTGATCCACAATCGGACACTCACAGCCGAGGCACGACGCGGTCAAAGTAGGTCGCAGGGACCATATTACGCGCGCCATATCTACCCGGAAATAGAACGCACAGCGGGGATACTCATGCCCAGTTGTCGAGCTGGAAGTCCTCTAACCACCCATATAAGATGAATAATAAACGGATACACACAGCCGATGCAGCGCGTGTTTGAAAACCGCCGATCGATCTTCATACTCTGACAAAATCACAGCGAAAAATCCTTAAACCAAATACCCGTTTTGCGCGGTCCATATCTCCGCGAAAACACAACGCACAGCCGGGAACCTCATATCTAATTGTAGTCCAAGTCCACTTCTACAAACCTATCCGAGTGGATCCTGGATGCGAGGTCCACAGCCGAGGCACCACGCGGTCAAAGTAGGTCGCAGGGGCCCTATTACGCGCGCCATATCTACCCGGAAATGGAACGCACAGCGGGGATTCTTATTTTGAATACACGGTCGCGACGTCCTCTAACTACCCATATAAGCAGAATAATAAACGGGTATCCACAGCCGAGGCAGCACGTATTTGAAAACCGCCGACCGATCTTCATACTCTGACAAAATCACAGCGATAGCGCCAATACTCTGTTTCCTTAAACCAAATCGCCGTCTTGCGCGGTCCATATCCCCGCGAATACACAACGCACAGCCGGGACACCTATGCCGACCTGTAGCCACCGTCAACCTCTAAAGACATGTGGAGGGTGATCCACAATCGGACACTCACAGCCGAGGCACGACGCGGTCAAAGTAGGTCGCAGGGGACCATATTACGCGCGCCATATCTACCCGGAAATAGAACGCACAGCGGGGATACTCATGCCCAGTTGTCAAGCTGGAAGTCCTCTAACCACCCATATAAGATGAATAATAAACGGATACACACAGCCGATGCAGCGCGTGTTTGAAACCGCCGATCGATCTTCATACTCTGACAAAATCACAGCGAAAAATCCTTAAACAAATACCCGTTTTGCGCGGTCCATATCTCCGCGAAAACACAACGCACAGCCGGGAACCTCATATCTAATTGTAGTCCAAGTCCACTTCTACAAACCTATCCGAGTGGATCCTGGATGCGAGGTCCACAGCCGAGGCACCACGCGGTCAAAGTAGGTCGCAGGGGCCCTATTACGCGCGCCATATCTACCCGGAAATGGAATCGCACAGCGGGGATTCTTATTTTGAATACACGGTCGCGACGTCCTCTAACTACCCATATAAGCAGAATAATAAACGGGTATCCACAGCCGAGGCAGCACGTATTTGAAAACCGCCGACCGATCTTCATACTCTGACAAAATCACAGCGATAGCGGCCAATACTCTGTTTCCTTAAACCAAATCGCCGTCTTGCGCGGTCCATATCCCCGCGAATACACAACGCACAGCGGGACACCTATGCCGACCTGTAGCCACCGTCAACCTCTAAAGACATGTGGAGGGTGATCCACAATCGGACACTCACAGCCGAGGCACGACGCGGTCAAAGTAGGTCGCAGGGACCATATTACGCGCGCCATATCTACCCGGAAATAGAACGCACAGCGGGGATACTCATGCCCAGTTGTCAAGCTGGAAGTCCTCTAACCACCCATATAAGATGAATATAAACGGATACACACAGCCGATGCAGCGCGTGTTTGAAAACCGCCGATCGATCTTCATACTCTGACAAAATCACAGCGAAAAATCCTTAAACCAAATACCCGTTTTGCGCGGTCCATATCTCCGCGAAACACAACGCACAGCCGGGAACCTCATATCTAATTGTAGTCCAAGTCCACTTCTACAAACCTATCCGAGTGGATCCTGGATGCGAGGTCCACAGCCGAGGCACCACGCGGTCAAAGTAGGTCGCAGGGGCCCTATTACGCGCGCCATATCTACCCGGAAATGGAACGCACAGCGGGGATTCTTATTTTGAATACACGGTCGCGACGTCCTCTAACTACCCATATAAGCAGAATAATAAACGGGTATCCACAGCCGAGGCAGCACGTATTTGAAAACCGCCGACCGATCTTCATACTCTGACAAAATCACAGCGATAGCGCCAATACTCTGTTTCCTTAAACCAATCGCCGTCTTGCGGCGGTCCATATCCCCGCGAATACACAACGCACAGCCGGGGACACCTATGCCGACCTGTAGCCACCGTCAACCTCTAAAGACATGTGGAGGGTGATCCACAATCGGACACTCACAGCCGAGGCACGACGCGGTCAAAGTAGGTCGCAGGGACCATATTACGCGCGCCATATCTACCCGGAAATAGAACGCACAGCGGGGATACTCATGCCCAGTTGTCAAGCTGGAAGTCCCTCTAACCACCCATATAAGATGAATAATAAACGGATACACACAGCCGATGCAGCGCGTGTTTGAAAACCGCCGATCGATCTTCATACTCTGACAAAATCACAGCGAAAAATCCTTAAACCAAATACCCGTTTTGCGCGGTCCATATCTCCGCGAAAACACAACGCACAGCCGGGGAACCTCATATCTAATTGTAGTCCAAGTCCACTTCTACAAACCTATCCGAGTGGATCCTGGATGCGAGGTCCACAGCCGAGGCACCACGCGGTCAAAGTAGGTCGCAGGGGCCCTATTACGCGCGCCATATCTACCCGGAAATGGAACGCACAGCGGGGATTCTTATTTTGAATACACGGTCGCGACGTCCTCTAACTACCCATATAAGCAGAATAATAAACGGGTATCCACAGCCGAGGCAGCACGTATTTGAAAACCGCCGACCGATCTTCATACTCTGACAAAATCACAGCGATAGCGCCAATACTCTGTTTCCTTAAACCAAATCGCCGTCTTGCGCGGTCCATATCCCCGCGAATACACAACGCACAGCCGGGACACCTATGCCGACCTGTAGCCACCGTCAACCTCTAAAGACATGTGGAGGGTGATCCACAATCGGACACTCACAGCCGAGGCACGACGCGGTCAAAGTAGGTCGCAGGGACCATATTACGCGCGCCATATCTACCCGGAAATAGAACGCACAGCGGGGATACTCATGCCCAGTTGTCAAGCTGGAAGTCCTCTAACCACCCATATAGATGAATAATAAACGGATACACACAGCCGATGCAGCGCGTGTTTGAAAACCGCCGATCGATCTTCATACTCTGACAAAATCACAGCGAAAAATCCTTAAACCAAATACCCGTTTTGCGCGGTCCATATCTCCGCGAAAACACAACGCACAGCCGGGAACCTCATATCTAATTGTAGTCCAAGTCCACTTCTACAAACCTATCCGAGTGGATCCTGGATGCGAGGTCCACAGCCGAGGCCACCACGCGGTCAAAGTAGGTCGCAGGGGCCCTATTACGCGCGCCATATCTACCCGGAAATGGAACGCACAGCGGGGATTCTTATTTTGAATACACGGTCGCGACGTCCTCTAACTACCCATATAAGCAGAATAATAAACGGGTATCCACAGCCGAGGCAGCACGTATTTGAAAACCGCCGACCGATCTTCATACTCTGACAAAATCACAGCGATAGCGCCAATACTCTGTTTCCTTAAACCAAATCGCCGTCTTGCGCGGTCCATATCCCCGCGAATACACAACGCACAGCCGGGACACCTATGCCGACCTGTAGCCACCGTCAACCTCTAAAGACATGTGGAGGGTGATCCACAATCGGACACTCACAGCCGAGGCACGACGCGGTCAAAGTAGGTCGCAGGGACCATATACGCGCGCCATATCTACCCGGAAATAGAACGCACAGCGGGATACTCATGCCCAGTTGTCAAGCTGGAAGTCCTCTAACCACCCATATAAGATGAATAATAAACGGATACACACAGCCGATGCAGCGCGTGTTTGAAAACGCCGATCGATCTTCATACTCTGACAAAATCACAGCGAAAAATCCTTAAACCAAATACCCGTTTTGCGCGGTCCATATCTCCGCGAAAACACAACGCACAGCAGCCGGGAACCTCATATCTAATTGTAGTCCAAGTCCACTTCTACAAACCTATCCGAGTGGATCCTGGATGCGAGGTCCACAGCCGAGGCACCACGCGGTCAAAGTAGGTCGCAGGGGCCCTATTACGCGCGCCATATCTACCCGGAAATGGAACGCACAGCGGGGATTCTTATTTTGAATACACGGTCGCGACGTCCTCTAACTACCCATATAAGCAGAATAATAAACGGGTATCCACAGCCGAGGCAGCACGTATTTGAAAACCGCCGACCGATCTTCATACTCTGACAAAATCACAGCGATAGCGCCAATACTCTGTTTCCTTAAACCAAATCGCCGTCTTGCGCGGTCCATATCCCCGCGAATACACAACGCACAGCCGGGACACCTATGCCGACCTGTAGCCACCGTCAACCTCTAAAGACATGTGGAGGGTGATCCACAATCGGACACTCACAGCCGAGGCACGACGCGGTCAAAGTAGGTCGCAGGGACCATATTACGCGCGCCATATCTACCCGGAAATAGAACGCACAGCGGGGATACTCATGCCCAGTTGTCAAGCTGGAAGTCCTCTAACCACCCATATAAGATGAATAATAAACGGATACACACAGCCGATGCAGCGCGTGTTTGAAAACCGCCGATCGATCTTCATACTCTGACAAAATCACAGCGAAAAATCCTTAAACCAAATACCCGTTTTGCGCGGTCCATATCTCCGCGAAAACACAACGCACAGCCGGGAACCTCATATCTAATTGTAGTCCAAGTCCACTTCTACAAACCTATCCGAGTGGATCCTGGATGCGAGGTCCACAGCCGAGGCACCACGCGGTCAAAGTAGGTCGCAGGGGCCCTATTACGCGCGCCATATCTACCCGGAAATGGAACGCACAGCGGGGATTCTTATTTTGAATACACGGTCGCGACGTCCTCTAACTACCCATATAAGCAGAATAATAAACGGGTATCCACAGCCGAGGCAGCACGTATTTGAAAACCGCCGACCGATCTTCATACTCTGACAAAATCACAGCGATAGCGCCAATACTCTGTTTCCTTAAACCAAATCGCCGTCTTGCGCGGTCCATATCCCCGCGAATACACAACGCACAGCCGGGACACCTATGCCGACCTGTAGCCACCGTCAACCTCTAAAGACATGTGGAGGGTGATCCACAATCGGACACTCACAGCCGAGGCACGACGCGGTCAAAGTAGGTCGCAGGGACCATATTACGCGCGCCATATCTACCCGGAAATAGAACGCACAGCGGGGATACTCATGCCCAGTTGTCAAGCTGGAAGTCCTCTAACCACCCATATAAGATGAATAATAAACGGATACACACAGCCGATGCAGCGCGTGTTTGAAAACCGCCGATCGATCTTCATACTCTGACAAAATCACAGCGAAAAATCCTTAAACCAAATACCCGTTTTGCGCGGTCCATATCTCCGCGAAAACACAACGCACAGCCGGGAACCTCATATCTAATTGTAGTCCAAGTCCACTTCTACAAACCTATCCGAGTGGATCCTGGATGCGAGGTCCACAGCCGAGGCACCACGCGGTCAAAGTAGGTCGCAGGGGCCCTATTACGCGCGCCATATCTACCCGGAAATGGAACGCACAGCGGGGATTCTTATTTTGAATACACGGTCGCGACGTCCTCTAACTACCCATATAAGCAGAATAATAAACGGGTATCCACAGCCGAGGCAGCACGTATTTGAAAACCGCCGACCGATCTTCATACTCTGACAAAATCACAGCGATAGCGCCAATACTCTGTTTCCTTAAACCAAATCGCCGTCTTGCGCGGTCCATATCCCCGCGAATACACAACGCACAGCCGGGACACCTATGCCGACCTGTAGCCACCGTCAACCTCTAAAGACATGTGGAGGGTGATCCACAATCGGACACTCACAGCCGAGGCACGACGCGGTCAAAGTAGGTCGCAGGGACCATATTACGCGCGCCATATCTACCCGGAAATAGAACGCACAGCGGGGATACTCATGCCCAGTTGTCAAGCTGGAAGTCCTCTAACCACCCATATAAGATGAATAATAAACGGATACACACAGCCGATGCAGCGCGTGTTTGAAAACCGACCGATCGATCTTCATACTCTGACAAAATCACAGCGAAAAATCCTTAAACCAAATACCCGTTTTGCGCGGTCCATATCTCCGCGAAAACACAACGCACAGCCGGGAACCTCATATCTAATTGTAGTCCAAGTCCACTTCTACAAACCTATCCGAGTGGATCCTGGATGCGAGGTCCACAGCCGAGGCACCACGCGGTCAAAGTAGGTCGCAGGGGCCCTATTACGCGCGCCATATCTACCCGGAAATGGAACGCACAGCGGGGATTCTTATTTTGAATACACGGTCGCGACGTCCTCTAACTACCCATATAAGCAGAATAATAAACGGGTATCCACAGCCGAGGCAGCACGTATTTGAAAACCGCCGACCGATCTTCATACTCTGACAAAATCACAGCGATAGCGCCAATACTCTGTTTCCTTAAACCAAATCGCCGTCTTGCGCGGTCCATATCCCCGCGAATACACAACGCACAGCCGGGACACCTATGCCGACCTGTAGCCACCGTCAACCTCTAAAGACATGTGGAGGGTGATCCACAATCGGACACTCACAGCCGAGGCACGACGCGGTCAAAGTAGGTCGCAGGGACCATATTACGCGCGCCATATCTACCCGGAAATAGAACGCACAGCGGGGATACTCATGCCCAGTTGTCGAGCTGGAAGTCCTCTAACCACCCATATAAGATGAATAATAAACGGATACACACAGCCGATGCAGCGCGTGTTTGAAAACCGCCGATCGATCTTCATACTCTGACAAAATCACAGCGAAAAATCCTTAAACCAAATACCCGTTTTGCGCGGTCCATATCTCCGCGAAAACACAACGCACAGCCGGGAACCTCATATCTAATTGTAGTCCAAGTCCACTTCTACAAACCTCACCGAGTGGATCCTGGATGCGAGGTCCACAGCCGAGGCACCACGCGGTCAAAGTAGGTCGCAGGGGCCCTATTACGCGCGCCATATCTACCCGGAAATGGAACGCACAGCGGGGATTCTTATTTTGAATACACGGTCGCGACGTCCTCTAACTACCCATATAAGCAGAATAATAAACGGGTATCCACAGCCGAGGCAGCACGTATTTGAAAACCGCCGACCGATCTTCATACTCTGACAAAATCACAGCGATAGCGCCAATACTCTGTTTCCTTAAACCAAATCGCCGTCTTGCGCGGTCCATATCCCCGCGAATACACAACGCACAGCCGGGACACCTATGCCGACCTGTAGCCACCGTCAACCTCTAAAGACATGTGGAGGGTGATCCACAATCGGACACTCACAGCCGAGGCACGACGCGGTCAAAGTAGGTCGCAGGGACCATATTACGCGCGCCATATCTACCCGGAAATAGAACGCACAGCGGGGATACTCATGCCCAGTTGTCAAGCTGGAAGTCCTCTAACCACCCATATAAGATGAATAATAAACGGATACACACAGCCGATGCAGCGCGTGTTTGAAAACCGCCGATCGATCTTCATACTCTGACAAAATCACAGCGAAAAATCCTTAAACCAAATACCCGTTTTGCGCGGTCCATATCTCCGCGAAAACACAACGCACAGCCGGGAACCTCATATCTAATTGTAGTCCAAGTCCACTTCTACAAACCTATCCGAGTGGATCCTGGATGCGAGGTCCACAGCCGAGGCACCACGCGGTCAAAGTAGGTCGCAGGGGCCCTATTACGCGCGCCATATCTACCCGGAAATGGAACGCACAGCGGGGATTCTTATTTTGAATACACGGTCGCGACGTCCTCTAACTACCCATATAAGCAGAATAATAAACGGGTATCCACAGCCGAGGCAGCACGTATTTGAAAACCGCCGACCGATCTTCATACTCTGACAAAATCACAGCGATAGCGCCAATACTCTGTTTCCTTAAACCAAATCGCCGTCTTGCGCGGTCCATATCCCCCGCGAATACACAACGCACAGCCGGGACATCCTATGCCGACCTGTAGCCACCGTCAACCTCTAAAGACATGTGGAGGGTGATCCACAATCGGACACTCACAGCCGAGGCACGACGCGGTCAAAGTAGGTCGCAGGGGACCATATTACGCGCGCCATATCTACCCGGAAATAGAACGCACAGCGGGGATACTCATGCCCAGTTGTCGAGCTGGAAGTCCTCTAACCACCCATATAAGATGAATAATAAACGGATACACACAGCCGATGCAGCGCGTGTTTGAAAACCGCCGATCGATCTTCATACTCTGACAAAATCACAGCGAAAAATCCTTAAACCAAATACCCGTTTTGCGCGGTCCATATCTCCGCGAAAACACAACGCACAGCCGGGAACCTCATATCTAATTGTAGTCCAAGTCCACTTCTACAAACCTATCCGAGTGGATCCTGGATGCGAGGTCCACAGCCGAGGCACCACGCGGTCAAAGTAGGTCGCAGGGGCCCTATTACGCGCGCCATATCTACCCGGAAATGGAACGCACAGCGGGATTCTTATTTTGAATACACGGTCGCGACGTCCTCTAACTACCCATATAAGCAGAATAATAAACGGGTATCCACAGCCGAGGCAGCACGTATTTGAAAACCGCCGACCGATCTTCATACTCTGACAAAATCACAGCGATAGCGCCAATACTCTGTTTCCTTAAACCAAATCGCCGTCTTGCGCGGTCCATATCCCCGCGAATACACAACGCACAGCCGGGACACCTATGCCGACCTGTAGCCACCGTCAACCTCTAAAGACATGTGGAGGGTGATCCACAATCGGACACTCACAGCCGAGGCACGACGCGGTCAAAGTAGGTCGCAGGGACCATATTACGCGCGCCATATCTACCGGAAATAGAACGCACAGCGGGGATACTCATGCCCAGTTGTCAAGCTGGAAGTCCTCTAACCACCCATCTAGACACTCCTATAAACGGATACACACAGCCGATACAGCGCGTATTTGAAAACCGCCGACCGATCTTCATTACTCTGACAAAATCACAGCGAAAGACTTAAACGAAATACCCGTTTTGCGAGGTCCATATCCCCGCGAATACACAACGCACAGCCGGGACACTTATACCCAGTTGTAGTCCACGTCCCCCTCTACAAAACTATCGGAGTGGATCCTGGATGCGAGGTCCACAGCCGAGGCACGGTGTAGTCAAAGTAGGTCGCAGGGACCATATTACGCGCGCCATATCTACCCGGAAATAGAACGCACAGCGGGGATTCCTATACTGAATACACGGCCCCGACGTCCTCTAACCAACTATGTAAGCTGAATAATAAACGGATAACCACAGCCGAGGCAGCGCGTGTTTGAAAACAGCCGACCGATCTTCATACTCTGACAAAATCACAGCGAAAGACTTAAACGAAATACCCGTTTTGCGAGGGTCCATATCCCCGCGAATACACAACGCACAGCCGGGACACTTATATCTAACTGTAGTCCAAGTCCCCCTCTACAAATCTATCCGAGTGGATCATGGATGCGAGGTCCACAACCGAGGCACGATGTAGTCAAAGTAGGTCGCAGGGGGCCATATTGCGCGGTCCATATCTACCCGGAAATGGAACGCACAGCGGGGATTCTTATACCGAATCCACGGTCCCGACGTCCTCTAACCACCCATATAAGCATAATAATAAACGGATACCCACAGCCGAGGCAGCACGTATTTGAAAAGCGCCGGCCGATCTTCATACTCTGACAAAAAGCGCCGGGCGATCTTCATACTCTGACAAAATCACAAGCCGTTTTTATATCGTTTTGCGAGATGGATATCTCCGCGAATACACAACGCACAGCCGGGATACTCATACCTAATTGTATAATACGTCTACCTCTACAAACCTATCCGAGTGGATCCTGGATGCGAGATCCAGAACCAGGATCCATATCGCGCGGGTAAACGGCGGGAGTAACGAGGACTCTCTTAAGGTAGGGGACGTTACTGGGCTGCGCTGCGAAAGACGAGCGCCAAAACTCTGTTTCCTTAAACGGAAGCGCCGTTTTGCGAGGTGGATATCTCCGCGAAAACACCCACGCACAGCCGGGACACTTATACCCAATCGTAGACCACGTCCACCTCTACAAACCTATCCGAGTGGATCCTGGATCCGAGACCCACAGCCGAGGCACCACGCGGTCAAAGTAGGTCGCAGTTGCCGTTTTGCGCGCTCCATCTCTCCGCCAAAACACCACGCACAGCCGGGACACTTATACCCTATTGTAGACCCCGACCTCCTCTAACCACCCATACATGCAGAACAATAAACGGATACCCACAGCCGATTGCAGCAAGTAGTTCAAAAGCGCCGGCCGATCTTCGTACTCTGACAAAATCACAGCGAAAGACGAGCGCCAATACTCTGTCTCCTTAAACCAAATCGCCGGTTTGCGCGGTGCATATCCCCGCGAATACACAACGCACAGACTCGTCCCCTACGCCGAATAGTAGACCACGTCCACTTCTAAAGACCTGTGGAGGAGGATCCAGGATCGGGCATTCACAGCCGATGCACGACTCGGTCAAAATAGGTCGCAGTAGCCACATTGCGCGGTTCATATCTCCGCCAAAACACAACGCACAGCGGGATACTTATGCCGAATTGTAGACCCCGACGTCCTCTAACCACCCATCTAGACACTCCTATAAACGGATACCCACAGCCGATGCAGCGCGTAGTTCAAAAGCGTCGGCCGATCTTCGTACTCTGACAAAATCACAGCCAAAGACGAGCGACAATATCGCCGGTCTGCGAGGTCCATATCTCCGCGAATACACAACGCACAGCCGGGACACTTGTACCCGATCGTAGACCACATCCACCTCTACAAACCTATCCGAGTGGATCCTGGATCCGAGACCCACAGCCGAGGCACGATGTACGCAAAGCCGGTCACAGTAGCCGAGCGCCAATACTCTGTTTCCTTGAACAAAATCGCCGGTTTGCGAGGTGCATAGCTCCGCGAATACACAACGCACAGCCGGGACACTTGTACCCGATCGTAGACCACATCCACCTCTACAAAACTATCCGAGTGGATCCTGGATGCGAGACCCACAGCCGAGGCACGATGTGGTCAGAGTAGGTCGCGGGGGCCACATTGCGCGGTCCATAAACCCGGAAATGGAACGCACAGCGGGGATAATAATACCGAAATGTCGACCCAGACGTACTCTCACACCCATAAGGCAGACCAATAAACTGACACCGACATAACCAATAAACTGACACCGACAAATGAATAAACGGACACCCACAGCCGATGCAGCACGTATTTCAAAAGCGTTGGCGATATTCGTCTCACAGCGAAAGACGAGCGCCAATACTCTGTTTCCTTGAACCAAATTCCCGGTTTGCGCGGTCCATATCTCCGCGAATACACAACGCAAAGACTCGTCCCTACGCCGAATAGTAGACCACGTCCACTTCTAA
>NW_027466630.1:55000-60417 GCF_050575085.1 Anarhichas minor
CCCTTCAGCGCTTCGCTCATATCCCCTACTACGGCTGTAGCATAGGGGGACCGCCAGAAGCGCTGGACCCTTCAGCGCTTCGCTCATATCCCCTACTACGGCTGTAGCATAGGGGGACCGCCAGAAGCGCTGGACCCTTCAGCGCTTCGCTCATATCCCCTACTACGGCTGTAGCATAGGGGGGACCGCCAGAAGCGCTGGACCCTTCAGCGCTTCGCTCCTATCCCCTACTACGGCTGTAGCATAGGGGGACCGCCAGAAGCGCTGGACCCTTCAGCGCTTCGCTCATATCCCCTACTACGGCTGTAGCATAGGGGGACCGCCAGAAGCGCTGGACCCTTCAGCGCTTCGCTCATATCCCCTACTACGGCTGTAGCATAGGGGGACCGCCAGAAGCGCTGGACCCTTCAGCGCTTCGCTCATATCCCCTACTACGGCTGTAGCATAGGGGGACCGCCAGAAGCGCTGGACCCTTCAGCGCTTCGCTCATATCCCCTACTACGGCTGTAGCATAGGGGAACCGCCAGAAGCGCTGGACCCTTCAGCGCTTCGTCCCTACTACGGCTGTAACATAGGGGAACCGCCAGAAGCGCTGGACCCTTCAGCGCTTCGCTCATATCCCCTACTACGGCTGTAGCATAGGGGGACCGCAGAAGCGCTGGACCCTTCAGCGCTTCGCTCATATCCCCTACTACGGCTGTAGCATAGGGGAACCGCCAGAAGCGCTGGACCCTTCAGCGCTTCGTCCCTACTACGGCTGTAACATAGGGGAACCGCCAGAAGCGCTGGACCCTTCAGCGCTTCGCTCATATCCCCTACTACGGCTGTAGCATAGGGGAACCGCCAGAAGCGCTGGACCCTTCAGCGCTTCGTCCCTACTACGGCTGTAACATAGGGGAACCGCCAGAAGCGCTGGACCCTTCAGCGCTTCGCTCATATCCCCTACTACGGCTGTAGCATAGGGGAACCGCCAGAAGCGCTGGACCCTTCAGCGCTTCGCTCCTATCCCCTAGTATACACTGGGTAGTCTGTTCCTATCATTGTGTGCAAGGTGGCTTGGTTACCCCCTACCAAAATGGGTCACAGCCGTAATAGGCGAAGTACAGAAGCGCTGGAACCTTCAGCGCTTCGCCCCTATCACGGCTTTAAAACCCGAGCGAAAAACTCTATGTCCTTAACGAAATACCCGTTTTGCGCGGTCCATATCTCCGCGAAAACACAACGCACAGCCGGGACACTCATATCTAATTGTAGTCCAAGTCCCCCTCTACAAACACATCCGAGTGGATCCTGGATGCGACCTCCACAGCCGAGGCACGAGTCGGTCAAAGTAGGTCGCAGGGACCATATTACGCGCGCCATATCTACCCGGAAATAGAACGCACAGCGGGGATACTCATGCCCAGTTGTCGAGCTGGAAGTCCTCTAACCACCCATATAAGATGAATAATAAACGGATACACACAGCCGATGCAGCGCGTGTTTGAAAACCGCCGATCGATCTTCATACTCTGACAAAATCACAGCGAAAAATCCTTAAACCAAATACCCGTTTTGCGCGGTCCATATCTCCGCGAAAACACAACGCACAGCCGGGAACCTCATATCTAATTGTAGTCCAAGTCCACTTCTACAAACCTATCCGAGTGGATCCTGGATGCGAGGTCCACAGCCGAGGCACCACGCGGTCAAAGTAGGTCGCAGGGGCCCTATTACGCGCGCCATATCTACCCGGAAATGGAACGCACAGCGGGGATTCTTATTTTGAATACACGGTCCCGACGTCCTCTAACTACCCATATAAGCAGAATAATAAACGGGTACCCACAGCCGAGGCAGCACGTATTTGAAAACCGCCGACCGATCTTCATACTCTGACAAAATCACAGCGATAGCGCCAATACTCTGTTTCCTTAAACCAAATCGCCGTCTTGCGCGGTCCATATCCCCGCGAATACACAACGCACAGCCGGGACACCTATGCCGACGTGTAGCCACCGTCAACCTCTAAAGACATGTGGAGGGTGATCCACAATCGGACACTCACAGCCGAGGCACGACGCGGTCAAAGTAGGTCGCAGGGACCATATTACGCGCGCCATATCTACCCCGGAAATAGAACGCACAGCGGGATACTCATGCCAGTTGTCAAGCTGGAAGTCCTCTAACCACCCATCTAGACACTCCTATAAACGGATACACACAGCCGATACAGCGCGTATTTGAAAACCGCCGACCGATCTTCATACTCTGACAAAATCAAAGCGAAAGACTTAAACGAAATACCCGTTTTGCGAGGTCCATATCCCCGCGAATACACAACGCACAGCGGGACACTTATACCCGATCGTAGACCACATCCACCTCTACAAACCTATCCGAGTGGATCATGGATGCGACCTCCACAGCCGAGGCACGGTGTAGTCAAAGTAGGTCGCAGGGACCACATTACGCGCGCCATATCTACCCGGAAATAGAACGCACAGCGGGGATTCTTATACTGAATACACGGCCCCGACGTCCTCTAACCAACTATGTAAACTGAATAATAAACGGATAACCACAGCCGAGGCAGCGCGTGTTTGAAAACAGCCGACCGATCTTCATACTCTGACAAAATCACAGCGAAAGACTTAAACGAAATCGTCGTTTTGCGAGGTGCATATCTCCGCGAATACACAACGCACAGCCGGGACACTTATACCCAGTTGTAGTCCACGTCCCCCTCTACAAAACTATCGGAGTGGATCCTGGATGCGAGGTCCACAGCCGAGGCACGGTGTAGTCAAATTAGGTCGCAGGGACCATATTACGCGCGCCATATCTACCCGGAAATAGAACGCACAGCGGGGATTCTTATACTGAATACACGGCCCCGACGTCCTCTAACCAACTATGTAAGCTGAATAATAAACGGATAACCACAGCCGAGGCAGCGCGTGTTTGAAAACAGCCGACCGATCTTCATACTCTGACAAAATCACAGCGAAAGACTTAAACGAAATCGTCGTTTTGCGAGGTGCATATCTCCGCGAATACACAACGCACAGCCGGGACACTTATACCAGTTGTAGTCCACGTCCCCCTCTACAAAACTATCGGAGTGGATCCTGGATGCGAGGTCCACAGCCGAGGCACGGTGTAGTCAAATTAGGTCGCAGGGACCATATTACGCGCGCCATATCTACCCGGAAATAGAACGCACAGCGGGGATTCTTATACTGAATACACGGCCCCGACGTCCTCTAACCAACTATGTAAGCTGAATAATAAACGGATAACCACAGCCGAGGCAGCGCGTGTTTGAAAACAGCCGACCGATCTTCATACTCTGACAAAATCACAGCGAAAGACTTAAACGAAATCGTCGTTTTGCGAGGTGCATATCTCCGCGAATACACAACGCACAGCCGGGACACTTATACCCAGTTGTAGTCCACGTCCCCCTCTACAAAACTATCGGAGTGGATCCTGGATGCGAGGTCCACAGCCGAGGCACGGTGTAGTCAAAGTAGGTCGCAGGGACCATATTACGCGCGCCATATCTACCCGGAAATAGAACGCACAGCGGGGATTCTTATACTGAATACACGGCCCCGACGTCCTCTAACCAACTATGTAAGCTGAATAATAAACGGATAACCACAGCCGAGGCAGCGCGTGTTTGAAAACAGCCGACCGATCTTCATACTCTGACAAAATCAAAGCGAAAGACTTAAACGAAATACCCCGTTTTGCGAGGTCCATATCCCCGCGAATACACAACGCACAGCCGGGACACTTATATCTAACTGTAGTCCAAGTCCCCCTCTACAAATCTATCCGAGTGGATCATGGATGCGAGGTCCACAGCCGAGGGCACGATGTAGTCAAAGTAGGTCGCAGGGGCCATATTGCGCGGTCCATATTTACCCGGAAATGGAACGCACAGCGGGGATTCTTATACCGAATCCACGGTCCCGACGTCCTCTAACTACCCATATAAGCAGAATAATAAACGGGTATCCACAGCCGAGGCAGCACGTATTTGAAAACCGCCGACCGATCTTCATACTCTGACAAAAAGCGCCGGGCGATCTTCATACTCTGACAAAATCACAGCCGTTTTTATATCGTTTTGCGAGATGGATATCTCCGCGAATACACAACGCACAGCCGGGATACTCATACCTAATTGTATAATACGTCTACCTCTACAAACCTATCCGAGTGGATCCTGGATGCGAGATCCAGAACCAGGATCCATATCGCGCGGGTAAACGGCGGGAGTAACGAGGACTCTCTTAAGGTAGGGGACGTTACTGGGCTGCGCTGCGAAAGACGAGCGCCAAAACTCTGTTTCCTTAAACGGAAGCGCCGTTTTGCGAGGTGGATATCTCCGCGAAAACACCACGCACAGCCGGGACACTTATACCCAATCGTAGACCACGTCCACCTCTACAAACCTATCCGAGTGGATCCTGGATCCGAGACCCACAGCCGAGGCACCACGCGGTCAAAGTAGGTCGCAGTTGCCGTTTTGCGCGCTCCATCTCTCCGCCAAAACACCACGCACAGCCGGGACACTTATACCCTATTGTAGACCCCGACCTCCTCTAACCACCCATACATGCAGAACAATAAACGGATACCCACAGCCGATGCAGCAAGTAGTTCAAAAGCGCCGGCCCGATCTTCGTACTCTGACAAAATCACAGCGAAAGACGAGCGCCAATACTCTGTCTCCTTAAACCAAATCGCCGGTTTGCGCGGTGCATATCCCCGCGAATACACAACGCACAGACTCGGCCCCTACGCCGAATAGTAGACCACGTCCACTTCTAAAGACCTGTGGAGTTTGAGCCACAATCGGACACTCACAGCCGATGCACGACTCGGTCAAAATAGGTCGCAGTGTAGCCACATTGCGCGGTTCATATCTCCGCCAAAACACAACGCACAGCCGGGATACTTATGCCGAATTGTAGACCCCGACGTCCTCTAACCACCCATCTAGACACTCCTATAAACGGATACCCACAGCCGATGCAGCGCGTAGTTCAAAAGCGTCGGGCCGATCTTCGTACTCTGACAAAATCACAGCCAAAGACGAGCGACAATATCGCCGGTCTGCGAGGTCCATATCTCCGCGAATACACAACGCACAGCCGGGACACTTATACCCGATCGTAGACCACATCCACCTCTACAAACCTATCCGAGTGGATCCTGGATCCGAGACCCACAGCCGGGGCACGATGTACGCAAAGCCGGTCACAGTAGCCGAGCGCCAATACTCTGTTTCCTTGAACAAAATCGCCGGTTTGCGAGGTGCATAGCTCCGCGAATACACAACGCACAGCCGGGACACTTATACCCAATTGTAGACCACATCAACCTCTACAAAACTATCCGAGTGGATCCTGGATGCGAGACCC
>NW_027466631.1:0-5000 GCF_050575085.1 Anarhichas minor
TAATCATCTTGTCTGGTGTAAAGAAGCCGAGGCAGGAAAAGGTCCTGAAGGTCTTCAGCTGGAGGAGACTTCTGGTGATATTCTGAGCCCACTGATCATCAGACGATCTTCAGACGACCTCTGACTCGCATCCGCTTCAAACACACGTCCGTTAATTAGCAGACGACGTGACGACTCGGCTGCATCTCACAGATCTGTGATTATTATTATTATTATTTCAATAGAAACGCTGAAATAGCTCTGAGTCACATGTGAGACCGGCAGCTCTCAGGTCTGCACATCGTGCTTCTTTCATCCAGACTTCTGAAGCAAACGCCTCGTTAACACACATGTGACGGCATTTTAATTTATGGAGGAAGGCGTCCATGGAAGTCCTCTCCTGATCACTGATCATCATCCAGGGGGGGGGGTCTCTCTTTTGTTTGATGCAAAAGGCCACGTCAATGGCGACGTCCGCCGCTTTCCTTCCCTTCAGTCTGCAGCGTCGACCACGAGCAACAAGAGTTTAAAAAGGGAACAGAGTTCCACTCTCACACACGCCACGACTCCCAGACCTCATTAGCACGGAAAACCACTTCATAGATGGAGGGGAAACGGTTAACGGGTAATGTTGAATGAAAGAGAAAAACATCTGATCATCTCAGGCTCAGATTTATTGTGAGCACACCTGAGGAGGTCAACAGGGAGAGAGAGACGGGATTAAGGTGGTTTGAGAGATAAAGTCCTCTCTGAAGTCAACGTTTGAACTGCTGGAACATCAAACTGCAGCTGATCGGCTCCATTCAGACAGGAAGCTCAGAGTCATAGAGGAGGTGAAGGAGGAGGTGGAAGAGCCTCTAAAGCGTCTCTACGTCACTCCTCCTCAGTCCATATATGGTCACTTCCTGTTTACTGGTTATAAAAAACAAAACTGAACTGTTGTCCTGTGGATGTGAAGGAGAGGAGGCAAACTCTTCATCTGCCGCTGCAGGGAACAACTCAGTCCAGATGCCCGAACAGCAGGCCCGACCTACCACCACTCTTTAATACAGTGTGTGTGTGTGTGTGTGTGTCGTGTGTGTGTGTGTGTGTGTGTGTGTGTGTGGGCGGGAGAGTTATCCATGCAGTCATGGTGGAGGAGCTGCAGAGCGTCGCTGACTCACAACACACAAGCAGAGAAACGTTATGTTTCCATCCAAACGATGACACAGATGTTTTCTCTTAGAAACGCTGGCTAAATAACATGTGTGTGTGTATTCGTCAGATGGAGCCGTGTGAACGTGTGAACGTGTGAACGTCACATCATGAAGGAGTCCTCTGAAGTCTGTCCATCAGGACTTTTCATTACTGCTCCACACCTCAGAGGACATTGATGGCAGTTTGAATGAATGAGTGTGTTCTCCACAAACAAACAGAGCGAGCTCCTTTCTTCATCACATTTAAGAGATCGCTTTCTACCTTTTCTCCCGACTCAACCAAGAGGATTCACTCTGGTTTATTTCAGGTGATTCAGACTTTAATCACCGCTAGTAGACCTTCCCAGAATAGAGGACGATCATCCCGACCGGCTGCTTGTTGGATGCTTTGTGGGCGATTGAGTTCTTTATTGTGTCTAAATGTGCGAGTTCTCAGAGGAGAGAGTCTTTTGGTCAAAGTTAATTTGACTCCTGTCAGGTCAGAGAATCCAAAGCAACGAGCTCGTTATCTGCTAACTGTGTTTTTACGAGGCGCTGACTTTCAGCCAAAAGGAGCACAAAATAAAGTAGAAGAAGAATTATTGTGCTTTACTTTAAAGGAACAGTGTGACGTATTGAGGGAGATTTATTGGCAGAAATAGAATATTCTGAAATATATTCTCGTCAGTGTATAATTGCGTAAAGAAAATAGGAATCTTTGTGTTTTCATTACCTTAAAATGAGCCGTTTATATCTAGCTATATTTCTACAGTAGCCCAGAAGGGACAAACCAAACAGACTGTGGAGAGACGTCCTTGTCGTTCTCTACACGATTGGCACGCGGGAGAAGTTTCAGTTGGTTGCAATCTGCAACTTCACCACTAGATGGCGCCCGATCCTTCACTCTGGACCTTACATTATATATTTATCAGTGCTGGGCAACAATTACAATTTTTAATCGCGATTAATCGCATGATTTTTTTGTGATTAATCGAGATCTTCGACATCTTTAAAGTGAACAGAGCAGCGCGTTAAAGGACCTGTGATCAATACTACGGATTCATTTTGCATTAAATATGATGTCCACACCTCTGATTATAGCACAGCTGACACATTCTACGACTACATTCAGACACCTCTACACAAAAGATATGTTTAATAATGTATTTAATCATCTTCGTTCCTCCAACATGGCAGCACATTATTTGTAGCCTTAGGCGACTTCTCTCCAGGCGTCATCACCGCAGAGAGACAAATGTTCTCGTGTGTTAATATCCCAACACGGCTTAATGGGATGTTTTATCAGCACACCAGCTTCTGATTCATGGTTTATAATGAGGAGGAGATCCTGGCAATAAATGGGAGGCATAATGAAGTAATGGGACATGATTAGCAAGTAATGCACTGTCACCGTCATCCTGCTGCCCTCCATCACAGCCGGGACGTCACGGCGCAGATTAAGAAGAACTCTCTCCAGGATTACAGAGAGGAGACTTAAAGGGGCCGAGGAGTCACATCTAGATTTAATATAGAACAGAAATATAAGATTTAACATCAACTAATTACAAGTTCTTTGGTTTTCTCTGACATGCAGTCAAGAGGCAACCTCGGCTTCTGCAGAGTGAAGCCAGAGCTTCATGTGTTACAGCTGCATTCTCTCTAGTGACCACTAGGGGGCGACTCCTCTGGTTCTATAGAAGTCTATGAGAAAATGACTCTACTTGGCGTTCCGTTGTACTAAAAGACGCTCTAATACTTTGGTGTTTACACCAAATGCAAAAAGGTTTTTTGCGTCCCGTTACTCGCGGAATCATTTGTGTTTATTCGCGTCACCGTTCCTCCGTGTAGAACGGCTGTATGAACCCAAAATAAACTATTTTACTGTGATTCAACTGCAATAAACTGTAAAAAACTTGTAAAAAGTCTGAATTCATGTTTTGTTTGTTTTCTCCACAAGACGACACGCAAACAGTTTGGATGGATCGGTGCTAAGCTATGCTAACATTGAAGCACAAATTGTATCGTCTTTGCATCGACTTTCTATGTAATCTTGTTGCACGTTTAATGTGAACACAAAATAAGGACACGATCACACAGAGACGTGTCGCCCACAAAAAACATTGTTTTAGAAAGTTTAAATATTCTCAACTTCTCAGTGCGGTGTCACACCGCTCGTCATGTCACACTCGACCCAGCAGACAAACCTTCTAACAAAAATCCAAATCTAATAAATGAGTTTTGAGAGTTTGCTTGAGATCATTGGTCGTAAACCTTTCCTGCTTCAGTGTTGCAGTGATCTGTCTTTAACTGGTTCAGATCTGATCTGATACCAAACCCTGAACCGCTTCATATTAAAAGAGACGACCCGCGTCTCCAGAACTCCTCCGTCTTAAATGTGCGACAGAACGAACCGCCTCCACATCCGAATAACAAACACTCGCTGGTGTTAAAGCAGATGAACCATGGAGCACGGCAGTGGTTTGATCTCTTTGAACATGAATTAAGTTCCCTGACATTTACCGACAGACAGGTATCAAGAAACAAACTTTGTGTCCATGCTTTCCATCTGCCGTCCTCCTCCCCCGGCCCTCCTGGGGAGAAACCATTACCCCCCCCCCCCCCGCACATCAAAACACCAAAAACAGTGTTTATCCGCCTCATCGGCCACACCGCCGCGAGTAATGACTTGAAATTGCCAAGTGTCAAGCATCAAATACGCAGTAATGCTCCTCTGTATCTACTCATTAGACCACCAATTACAGAGGGAGCCTGATCTCACACAGACACTTAACCATGTTCCCCATTCAAATAAAAAGCCTCCTGGAGCTCCAACACTGAGGAGAGGAATCCAAAGGAAGAAGGTCACATCAGATGCAGCAGGCGTTGACGGGAGGAAATGAGAAGGAGGCCGATCAAACACATCCAGGATTTAGACACGTCCAGCTCACGAACAGGAAGTGACCATATCTGGACTGAGGAGGAGTGACGTAGCGGCGGCGTATACGTCTCTGGTGGAGACCTGTCAATCACCGCGTAGCCCCGCCCTAAACATGAGGAACATTCAGAAGAAAAGAGGTGGAACATAAAATAAAAGAGGAGCATTTAAAGCTCAAGACTTGAGGTTTATCTGAGACCGGCCGAAGCGTTCTGAACTAGCCGTAGTTTTCATAAAGACTTTTGGTTCAAGGAATTTAAAGAAAGTAGTATAAAGTCTGATAAGTGTCCTCAAGTGATGTCACTCGAGTCAGCGTCCATTGAAGACGACAAGTTTTTGAAGAATGAACCAATCTGGAGGTAGAAGCTAATGGCTAAATGCTACATTAGCTGCTAACTAGCACGACACGCCACAATCTCCGACCGAGCTGTCGGCGGTTGAGTTGCATTGTGGGTAATGTAGGCGCCCAGGTTTCGACAAGGAAGAAGATTATGTGATATCTCTAATTCTGCCGACTCGACTGTTTTTTACGTGAGTCTGACGGTTTGATAAGAGCTCAGAGGGAAATCTGAGGACGTTTGTTTTCTTAACTTTCTTCAATAATGTTGTTTTGCTCTCCAACTTTAAAGGCGACCGGATCCTTAACGCCCCAGAATTAGTCTTTCTGCGTCTGTTGACCTTCGATTTATTCCACCACTAGTTCCTCAGTTCAACACACGTTCATCTCAGACCTTCTGGCTCCACATCGGTCCACCAGGAGAGAAACCAAACGACTGTACGCCGCTAAAGAAATCAAACTAACTATTCTATTAAATCTGTTCTTCAGCAAATGTGTTTTTATGTAAACACTATATTGGGTTGTTCGTTTGTCTTTCGAGTGACGAACAGCCCGAGTGTTGTCAGTGTTTATC
>NW_027466631.1:7500-39179 GCF_050575085.1 Anarhichas minor
GGGGGGGGGCTCTGTGTGAGCTCGTGTGACTGCAGCGCTGTCGGAGGAGAAAAAACATCTTCACCCTCTTCTTTTACGTTTTTGTACCATCACCCAGGTTCTGCAGTTCTTCTTTCTGAGTTGACAAAAACCTGAGAATGTTCACATCATGAGGAGAATCTTCAAGAGGCCGGCGACTCCGTGTGTCAGAGCTCGCCTCCAGATGCCGGGGCTCCGACATATTTCTGGACACATCAGAGTTCAGGGAGAGACTTTTTCCTGAAAACAGACTAACCCTAACCCTAACCCTTTGTGCTCAGTCAAAGATAATCCCAACATCTGTGAACTGATAAAGTGTCTCAACCCGCCTGCAGCGTTGCACAGCGTGTTTTCTTTAAACAAAACGCTAAAACTACAGTCAGAAACTGTAAACAACCGTCTCGTCAAATGTTCGTCTTTATGACAGTCATCATGCGTGACAAACAATCCAACCGGAGGAGTCGCCCCCTGCTGGTCAGTAGAGAGAATACAGGTTTTAAGACACTTCGACTTCGGTCCACCCTCAAGTCAACTGGTTGCTTGTTCATCCGTTCTCTCTCTCTTTCTTTCATAAGTTGGTTTTCTGGACCTTTGTGTCGATTCCCACCACAGAGCCATCGGACCTCCAGCGTAGACGTCTTTGGATTGTGAGTTGGAACCAAATATGTTTTGGTATATTTGCTCTGAAGCTAATTGAAAACAATCAAAGCAATTATCAAAGTACATTTTCTGTTGAAGTTATGGTTTCAGCTCTATTGTTTTGTTGTTATATTCAGCCATATGTTTTTAAGGAATATGCTAATGAATCAGCTTAAATGGCGCTCTTAGACCGTTCTATCTGACTGCATTGTGTTGTTGTCTGAGGTCATTTTACATTTTCTTATTTTCTACCTTAAACATAACAAATGACATCACCTGGATTCTCATTCATAAGTTTCTGGTTCGTAGTTTCTTCGTCGTGTCCTTCTAATGTTGGAAAACATCACAAACATTATTTCTCCTCTCAAATAAATACATTAATGATCGCAAGTAGAGTTTTTTTATGGTGAAATAATCAGAAATGAAAGCCAGTCTGAGAGGCTTTAGGGAAACATCTGTCCCTCCGTCCTAACATTCACGACTTCAATTCAATTACAAAAGGAAACGGACATTTACGACAAACAAATAGGAGGAAACATGTATTCCTTCTGCTGCAATCAAGTGTAAAGCAGCCGTGACAGTTATAAACTAATAAATATTCTACAAACAGAAGTTTCTCCAGACTTGTTTAAATAAGCTTTCACTGAGCTCGTGATGTCTGAATGTGATGCATGAAAAAATAAAAAAGGAAGCACAAAGCTACAAGATTTCCCATCTGAGGGAGGAATGGTGTTTGACGGTCGAGGACGGAGGACGAGATGTGACAGACAGACGGCCTTCAGAGCAGCGTTTCTACAACCAGACATTTAAAAACACACGGCCTCGCTTTCATACCGACTCCGTCTCCTCCGAGACGCCTCCTCGTCCTGCTTATCGCTTTACGACCGCTTACACCGGCTGTGACGGACGATCTGGTGTCGGGTTGTTGGCGTTTCATCTCCACCGGTACAACAGAGACCACTAACTCCTAACTCCTCTAAACCAAAGCTCCCAGTAAAACACTGAGGATCTACTAACAATCCCAGCAGAGCGCCGAGGAACCGGATCAGGCCCGACTCAACGTCAGCAGAGCTTCTTTTTGGTTTATTAAGATGAACTAAAGGCCACAAATGTTGGAAGAAAGAAAGACAGAAGTCAGAATGGAGGATTATTACCAACACACATCTCCAAAATATGGAAGGTATGAAAAGTTTCAGCCTCTGTTTGACCTGAAGGCAGAACTCTCCACCTGTTATGTGGACGTCCGATGGTTGATGGTAAATGTAGTCGACTAAAGCAATGAATCCCTTTTCTGCTCTATTGACTAAGAAAGACGAGTTCTCAGCTGCAGAATATGTTGTTTTGTTGTGACAGGAAAAACTCAACGTAGCCTCAAACAACGCTTCGTATCATATCTTCCGTAAACGTACTCCCCGTTTTTCCTGCGTTGTCCTACAGAAGTCTCGCAACACGTGTCAATGTCGGCTGGTTACGTGCATGCAGTCTTTTCAAAATAAACTTCCATCTTCACAGGAAACTCATTTAGGTTCAGACAACAAAACTACTTTGTCAGGTTTAGGAAAAGATGGTAAAATACTTAGAAATACTAAATGAATAAATAACCAGAGAAGTGCCGTTACTTACTGAATTCTGTAAGTTACTGGACAATCACCGCTGACTTCTCGTTTCACACGGAGGACGAAGAACGGTCTCGTGTTGACCGGAGGAGGTGAAGAGTTCACATTACAAAGTATAAAGACTTGTGTTTATGTGGGGAGATTATCAATGCGACTTCTAAGACCAAACCTACACTAAAGTAACTCACTCTGCTGCCTCAGAAAAAGAAGCAAACTGTTGGACACAAAACAATAGCTTCAAATTTCCAGATAATTACAACCATTTACAGCTGCAGGATCCCTTTTAAAAGACACTGAAGACCTCCAAAGATCCCAGCAGAGGGGCCGGAGAGACCTGAACCTGAACCAGAGAGAGACCGGAGCATAAACAAAGCTTCCTGCTCTGGTTTCAGCTGCTACACTAAAGCTCTGTGGGAGCCGATTGGTTGCCTCGCCCCGCTCAAAACTTAACAAAAAGAAAAGGAGAAGGCAACAGAACGAGCCAAATCAAAAGGCTGGTCACTAAAAAAAGAGTGTTGTTCAGTCCGTCAGGGAGCGGGGGGGCAAGCAGCTAAATTATAGAGTCGAATGCTATCGCAGGAAGACGAGAGAAAAAACATCAGGCATTCAGCTTCCTGCAGAGAAGCCCTGACAGCAATCTGCAGCCGGAGCCTCAGCTATCAGGACCCAGAGACGCCCTGCTGGTCCGGCTCAGACGAGCTCCCCGTCACGGCAGAAATAAGAACGGCATAAATCAGCCGCCTGGGAACTCCAACATGCTTAAACATGAGCGGACGGTCGCTCGGCCGCAGCTCTATGAATAGAAAGCCTCCGAACATCCATCACAGCAACAGAACATAATAACAAGCGAGTCTATAAACGGCTTCCCATCTCTGCAATGGTGCTGATTTGATTGCTAATGAGTCGGACAGATCTGTGTGAACAGGCCGCCCGCCTCCACACACCACTGACAGGGTTGTGACATTGACACAAACCCCCCCCACGCAGCGCTGCAGTTAACGAGGCCAACATGGAGCCCGTCACTGAGGACCAGGAGCAGCATCACAAAGCCAGCTTGTCCTGACACCAGCCTCATAACGACCTGTCACCAGGAAGCTAGTGATACACAACAGAACAACACGCTAACGCTCAAATGAGACGCTCACAGGGGGGGGGGGGGGGGGGACCTCTATTCTCTATATATGCACCTGTTTAGAGATGTCGACCTCAAGTCTTTGTGGGTAATTTTTCCTCTCCAGGTAAATGATGTGACAGTGGAAACAGAAAGTTTCTCCCAGGTGCTCCTGACTGTTGTGGCAGCTTTTTACCCACAGTTCTCGGGGTTTTTGTGGGCTTGTGACAGCCGATGGCGGCTAAGAGCCTCCTGCTGACGCTAATTGGCGTCATTACCTCCTGCAGGCTGAAGGCCGGATCGACAGGCCGGCTGCCGATGAAAACAAACCGACGGCGGCTCAAATGCTTCTGGATTGGAGAAAAGGTTGCGGCTCTGATGTCAGACAGCCTGGAGCGACATCACCTGACCAATCACAACCCGCCATCGACCCCCCCCCCCCCAGCTCAGAGCCTGTGCTTTATGCTGGTACTTTCCGATTGATTTGGGGAATGTGTCCAAAGATTTAATTACACGAGTAACACATAACTGTCCTCTGCCAATAGTGGTTACAGGCTGGGAAATACAGCCGTGCCCTGTTAGAAGTAATGGCCGTGTTTTCCTCAGCTAGCTCCATTAGCGCTGAGGAAAACACGGCCAGCAGGCCGCTGACTTGAAGTGTTTTTAAATGACAGACTGTTACCTGTGTGAGTTACACGAGGAGGCGGAGACCTCCAAGCTGTTATTGAACGGTAGATAACTGTGTTGGAGGAGGTGTGTTCTTGGGGTCGGAGATAGCGACGTCTGTTACATGAGTTTTGTAACTGGTTGAGAGAAATATTCAGATGTCTGATTAAATACTATTAAATACTAGGGCCAGTCTGGCAGATCGGTTTTGGACTAATTGTAGATTATTGATGTCTTCTCAGACGACAAAGACTAAAGACCCAAGGTTGTTTTTAACCGGTCGTTAGAAAGGAAAGCTTCCAGCCTCTGTTTAGGAAGTAAGAAGACCTCATTTGTAAAACCCATAGAAACAAAATAATAGAACAGAAGGAACATTCACATTCAAATCAACGTAGCCGGATGGTCAGAACGGCGGCCATTTGTATGTAAACCGTTGCCATTGTGACTGCTGTCAAGGGCTAACTTTGGTATGAACTAAGAACAGACTTACCGAAAGTCGCGGACTGACCGAGGGGAGATTTTACGACTAAATCGAGCAGAGAGCCAGAAGCCTAGAGAGCCGTCTTCTTCCACAGCGTAGGAAAGCACATCGCTATCAACAGACGAATGGCAACTGTGTTCGGCTCGTCTTCTGTCACCAGTGTAGCGTTGAACTCGTGAGATAAATAGAGCTTTCAAGGAGCGTCCACTTCTCTGTATTACACACCCGTCATAACGTCTTCGGCCGCTCTTCTGATGCCGCGTCCGTCTGCTGGTCCGACTCCAACAGACTGGACCGACGGCTCAAACAGATCCTGACCTGCAGGACCTGGAGCTTCACCTCCACACGTTACAGGTGAGCGGAGGAAGTCCACCTGCCAGTCACTGCTAACCCAGAGCAATCCCACCGATCGCCCTGCTGGAGAATGAATTCAGTGACCTATAGTGAAGCCTTAGGACTCGTCTGCTCTGTGCTGGCTGTGCTTGAACTACCAATGAGAGCTGCTCTCTCCTCCCTTTCACTCATGCAAGATTCATTGTGGATAATTATCTCCCCACCCAGAAAAAAAGAGAAGAAAGGAGCATCTAATGACTAAATCTTTCCATTTGGAACGTGATAATTAAGATCGGACATTTGATGAGCAGCCAGAGTGAGATGAATCCCTCTACAGCAGCTGCACAAACTACAGACCCGCCTGCAGCGACTTCCTCCGACTTCTCGGTTCCAGGTCTACGCTGCACCGGACTCAACTCATTATTCCAGAATGTGGAACACAACACTTCCTCTCAACAAAGCCGCCATGAAAAGGTTTTTAAATGAAAGGAAGTCATTTCACTTCAGTTTGACTTCATTTAACTTTCTTTTTTCTGTTTTTTAAATCTCTTAAAAATGTAAAAAGTTTTCCACTGAACACAGATGATACTGATAAAAACCAGCACTCCCTTTGTTTCCCCTGCTCGTCCTGCTCTACAGTCTACGATACACCACATCATTCATTCCACCTCTGAAGACTTCACTTGGGTCTTTATCGGCCCACTGGGGGGGGAACTCGGCTTCTATAAACCAAACAGAGGAGTCTGCAGCATCCAACTCAAGCTGCTGGTTCTTTATGGCCGAGAGGCAAATGTTATGGCAGCTGGAGGTCAGAGGAGGACCAGACCACCGAGGGGCCCGGAGCAAAGCCGAGTCCACTCTAAAGGGAGCCGAGGATGGAGGATGCAGCTCTGTGTGTTTCTTATTCTCTTATTCACCTCATGCTGCCCCACATTTGAACACATCTGTATTTGTTCCTCTGGTTTAGAGCGAGCAGCTTTGTAAATCACAATAAGACCTCCATCAGCTATCAGGACCGGGAGGACGACGTATGGAACCACGCAGTAAAACTTAATGACATTTATTTAAACATTTATTTTCGGCAAGTCGAGGATGATAATCACACTTATTCTCTGATATGGAAGTAAGATCATACACGATGACGCAATGGAGCCCAAGTTCACAGGAACATTTGCTTGATCAGCAGTTTGGGTGCTGTGACCTCTGACCCCTGACGATGATAACTCACAACCTAAAAACACATTCAGCTGTTTGCCTCATTTTCAATATTTAATAAAACAGAGAAAAGTGCAGCGGCCATCGCTCGTCACACGTCCTCCAGACGTCTTAACATCCACGACCGACATGTTGGCACGCTCACATGCACTAAAAGGCACGCTCACATGCACTAAAAGGCACGCTCACATGCACTAAAAGGCACGCTCACATGCACTAAAAGGCACAGAGGGAGAGTCTCTGCTCAGGTAGAGTTAACTCCTCTATATCTTTACATGAATAATAGATGTTTGATGAGATATTAACCATCAGAATGTCGGATAAAGAACCTTAAAGGGATCTGTCATCGTGAGGGAGGACCATATGAAAGACCACAATAAGTAGAATTTTGTAACCACATTGATTGCAAAATTGACATTTAAAAGTTAAGTTTAGAAACTAAGTATTTGGCGTTGACAGATAACACTGAAAGGGTTTCACTTTGAAACTCATTTGGCTCAATTCATGTGGTGTGAACTCCAATTTTCAAACTTGACAAAAGTAGATGCAGATATAACTTCATACAAGTTCCTCATTTTCAGATTAAAGAAAATCAATAAATGAAATCGCTCAAATTGGGCACCAAATTCTAACTTCTGGGCTCTGAAGGTTTCTCTCTGGGATCTCATGACCTGGTACAGGTCTGATCAGGTCTGATCAGGTCTGATCAGGTCCCATTGGTTACCCCTGGCCTTCCTCCGTTGTGCTTCTCTGACTCTGACAGTCACTGTATTTTTGAAAGATGACGTACAAACAGAGTTGTTTGACTCGTATCTCACGACTCCGGCATCCATCTGTGTTTGTCTTGTAAACTCTGCTGCTTCTCCTGCAGACACTCGCTGTCGATAGAGATAGATGTTCTGAGATCACCATTGGGGGTTTGTGGTCCTCGATCCGGTCCTCAGAGACCCGGCTTTCTGGAGTGATGAACGGGCCTCCGAGCTGTCGGCGTGAAGCCTCATATTCTGTTATCTGAGCTGGACGGCGAGGGGGAGTTTGGAGGCGATGCGCCGCTTAAACGATGAAATACGATCGGCTGCCTGAGGCTGGTCACCCCCCCACAGCCCCCCCTTGTCCCCCCGTCCCTCGACAGCCTGCTTTAAACATGACAAATGACAAAGGCACACCAAGGGCAGCTGTGTTGGTAACAGGAGCGCCGCGAGTATCAGCCGAGGAATTATCCCCCCGCTAATCTCCAAACGGGAAGCCGGAGCCTGGATGCACATTTATATTCCACCTACGCCGTCAAACTTTAATGCCCCCCCCCCCCCCCCCCCGACTGGGACAAAAACTTCGAGCATCAAAACGTTCCTCCTCAGCCTGCGTGTAAACAGGAATAATCCATGTGAAGCAGATCAGGGCTTGTCATGTCCAATCTCACAGCCGTCGCCTGGAAGCTGCTTTCTACTCGACTGTAAAAACTCTCTCTGTGTGTTCTGTACCAGTTCTGTCAATCACGTCGATGCAGACAGCCTGGCTCCCCATCACCCTCCTCCTCCTCCCCATCACCCTCCTCCTCCTCCCCATCACCCTCCTCCTCCTCCTCCCCATCACCCTCCTCCTCCTCCTCCTCCCCATCACCCTCCTCCTCCTCCCCATCACCCTCCTCCTCCTCCCCATCACCCTCCTCCTCCTCCCCATCACCCTCCTCCTCCTCCTCCTCCCCATCACCCTCCTCCTCCTCCCCATCACCCTCCTCCTCCTCCCCATCACCCTCCTCCTCCTCCTCCCCATCACCCTCCTCCTCCTCCTCCTCCCCATCACCCTCCTCCTCCTCCTCCTCCTCCTCCTCCCCATCACCCTCCTCCTCCTCCTCCTCCCCATCACCCTCCTCCTCCTCCTCACCTCCTCCTCCCCATCACCCTTCTCCTCCTCCTCCTCCTCCCCATCACCCTCCTCCTCCTCCCCATCACCCTCCTCCTCCTCCTCCCCATCACCCTCCTCCTCCTCCTCCTCCCCATCACCCTCCTCCTCCTCCCCATCACCCTCCTCCTCCTCCTCCCCATCTACCTCCTCCTCCTCCTCCTCCTCCTCCCCATCACCCTCCTCCTCCTCCTCCTCCCCATCACCCTCCTCCTCCTCCCCATCACCCTCCTCCTCCCCATCACCCTCCTCCTCCTCCTCCCCATCACCCTCCTCCTCCTCCTCCTCCCCATCACCCTCCTCCTCCTCCCCATCACCCTCCTCCTCCTCCCCATCACCCTCCTCCTCCTCCTCCTCCTCCTCCTCCTCCCCATCACCCTCCTCCTCCTCCTCCTCCTCCCCATCACCCTCCTCCTCCTCCCCATCACCCTCCTCCTCCTCCTCCTCCCCATCACCCTCCTCCTCCTCCTCACCTCCTCCTCCCCATCACCCTCCTCCTCCTCCTCCTCCTCCTCCTCCCCATCACCCTCCTCCTCCTCCTCCTCCTCCTCCCCATCACCCTCCTCCTCCTCCTCACCTCCTCCTCCCCATCACCCTCCTCCTCCTCCTCCTCCTCCTCCCCATCACCCTCCTCCTCCTCCTCCTCACCTCCTCCTCCCCATCACCCTCCTCCTCCTCCTCCTCCTCCCCATCACCCTCCTCCTCCTCCTCCTCCTCCTCCTCCCCATCACCCTCCTCCTCCTCCTCCTCCTCCTCCCCATCACCCTCCTCCTCCTCCTCCTCCCCATCACCCTCCTCCTCCTCCTCACCTCCTCCTCCCCATCACCCTCCTCCTCCTCCTCCTCCTCCTCCTCCTCCTCCCCATCACCCTCCTCCTCCTCCTCCTCCTCCTCCCCATCACCCTCCTCCTCCTCCTCACCTCCTCCTCCCCATCACCCTTCTCCTCCTCCTCCTCCTCCTCCTCCAGTTTCACCAAGTTGCTGAGGCAACAAGCGGATGCTGCGCTATCCCCCCCCCTGCAGGTGGCATGCGTTGGTTTCAGCAGAGGCCTCGCTCTCCTCCCTGAATACAACTTGTGGTTTATGATTCAGAAGCTGACGTGTTCCACCATAGATGGATGAGAGGAGGAGGAAAACACCCAGACCGTCACAGTTGTTGCTATTCTGTGAGTGTCTTCCTCTCGAGGATGACGAGGTGATGGAGCTCGTGTTATCCATCAAGTCAACCGATAGTTTCATCTTTTAGAAACGTCATCAGTCTCAGGTCATTTCATCGTGTTGTTTTTAAAAAGACAGCCTGTGATCTTTGTCTGTTAAATCAAACTGTAGAGTCAGTGGATCTTCTGTGGCTGCTCCTAAAGTGTTGTTGTTTGGGGGGTCCCGGCGAATCGCTCGAGGCCTCTTGTTTCTCATCCATCAGCCCCCCCCCCCCCCCCCCCCCCCCCCTACAGGAGGTGTGACTGGCATCACTACCCTTCTCTCATTTGGAAGCCAACGACTTCCTGTTCACGAAGCCATTGATGTTCATTTGCACCGTTGATGGATGTGAAGCCGCTCGTCTGAGGAAACGCCAGGTGCCCCAAACATTGTGACGGATCTGAGACGAAGAAGACCAGCTCATGTGTGTGAGTGAGTCACGTTAGGTCCAGGTTCCTGTGTTAGCTAGTTAGATAAGAAGTCTGGTTGTTGTCTCCGCATGCGATCGGCTGCATGTGTGTGACAACAGACCTCCAACCAACTGAAGCACCTGAACACTGCTGTGTACTCGATGCTCTTCAGCTCACTGAACTCCAGTAACTACCAAACACTTCACAGGTTAGAACGCTGTTTACACGTCTAGAGACTTTACAGAGACGGCAGATCAGTTGTTAGATGCTTTACATCCCGTCGGTGTCTAGAGTTTTAAAACACACAAATATATAGGTTCATCTTTGCATGAAATGCATTGTTGGGGACTATTCTTTAATCAGCAAATTAATCCACATTTGGTGCTCGAGTGACAATTTGTGTCAGTAGGACGGTATGTGTGTGTGTGTGTGTGTGTGTGTGTGTGTGTGTGTGTGCGTGTGTTCATGGTGATGGAAGAACAACTGAGGCTCATTGATGTGTGTTTGGTAAAGAGAGGACCCAAGAGAGGAAGTGACGAGATGCTAGAAACAGCCACAGGTGAGATGTAAACGGGGAGCGTCTCTCTGCTGCTGTAGATGATTAGGAACCAGCTGGTGCTTCCTTCAGCTCCATTGAGCGGCGTTTGGCTAAAAGCTTCCTGGTGGAACTTTAGTTCTGCATTATGTGCATCAGTCTGCATCCTGAGTATCCTGCATGCAGCTGCACCACTACACCACTACACCAATACACCACTACACCAATACACCACTACACCACTACACCAATACACCACTACACCAATACACCACGACACCACTACACCAATACACCACTACACCAATACACCACTACACCAATACACCACTACACCAATACACCACTACACCACTACACCAATACACCACTACACCAATACACCACGACACCACTACACCAATACACCACTACACCACTACACCAATACACCACTACACCAATACACCACTACACCAATACACCACTACACCAATACACCACGACACCACTACACCAATACACCACTACACCACTACACCAATACACCACTACACCACGACACCACTACACCACTACACCAATACACCACGACACCACTACACCACTACACCAATACACCACTACACCAATACACCACTACACCACTACACCAATACACCACGACACCAATACACCACTACACCAATACACCACTACACCAATACACCACTACACCACCACATCAATACACCAATACACCACTACACCACCACATCAATACACCAATACACCACTACACCACTACACCACGACACCACTACACCAATACACCACTACACCACTACACCAATACACCACTACACCACTACACCACGACACCACTACACCACTACACCACCACATCAATACACTAATACACCACTACACCACTACATCAATACACCACTACACCAATACACCACTACACCAATACACCACTACACCACTACACCACCACATCAATACACCAATACACCACTACACCACTACACCAATACACCAATACACCACTACACCACTACACCACTACACCAATACACCAATACACCACTACACCAATACACCACTACACCACTACACCAATACACCACTACACCAATACACCACTACACCACTACACCAATACACCACTACACCACTACACCACCACATCAATACACCAATACACCACTACACCACTACATCAATACACCACTACACCAATACACCACTACACCACTACACCACCACATCAATACACCAATACACCACTACATCACTACACCACGACACCACTACACCAATACACCACTACACCACTACACCACTACACCACTACACCACGACACCACTACACCACTACACCACTACACCACCACATCAATACACCAATACACCACTACATCAATACACCACTACACCAATACACCACTACACCAATACACCACTACATCAATACACCAATACACCACTACACCAATACACCACTACACCACTACACCAACCGTTACCGCCGCAACGGACACACAACCCTTGAGCTGAAACTCATTTCTGCTGTTTACAGCTCAACTAACATCAACTAACAGTCAGTAGAGTTCAGGCCTCAGAGGGTCAGACCTGCAGCTCCACTGGCTCCAGTTTGAAATGAGCTGTAAAGAGATTTAAAGAAGAACAGGAAGGAGTGTGAGAGCTGGAGTCAACACTGAACTATGGAGAGTAAAGTTTGGATTACAGGATTATTAGTGAGAGCATAATAACACCAGACGGGTTTATTGACATAGTCATCAACTGGAGAATATTTATCATCAATATTTATCATATTAAACCGCACAGAGCTTCTTCTACAAACTAAAGTTTATCTTCATTATGTTTTTTTTTCGGTTAATAAATGAACGGTTAGAATCCTCCATGACGGGTTCCTGGAGTTACATCATCAAAGTCCATTTCTGTCTGACATCAGTCCAAACCACAAAGAGTCTGATCCTCACATCTGAGAGGATAGAGCTCCAGTTGTACGATACTGTGACCTCATCTATTATGAAGAATCATCTGTTCATCAGAGGCCTCTGAGAGGCAACGTGTGAACACTTTATGCTGATTGATTCACTTCAATCACTCATATTTATGTTCGGTATGCAGGTTATCCCATAATACAAATACATCAATCACAAATCAATAATAATCAAATCAATGTTCAATGTGTCAGCTGCTCTGAATCAGGTGATTATAAAGTATACGTATCTCTTTAAGTTATGAAGGTGATCAATGAACGACCAGCGCTACAGAATAAAGACGAGCTCGTTCCTGTTTATGTTTAATATGCGCGTTACTTAATGCATGAGGAGGAGCAGCAGAGAGAGGCGACTCATCAGCTCATTACAACCAGTACTTACCGAAGTCACTGTAGTTTATATTAACAATAAAACAGGAGGAAACAGTGACTTTGTTGGGGACTATTTTCAGCGGCGGATGGATCCACATGTGGTAAAGAGTCACAATGAAGTACAGTGATGTGTTCATGGTGTAAACAGTTACAGCACTTAATAACTACTTTAGTTGGATACATGTATTGCTGACGCAGGACAGACGGTGGAGTTCTTTATGCTGTATTAAGCTTTATGTTTATAGAAGGTGACCGATGGTGAACCGGCCTCATGACATCATCAAGCTCAGGTCACTTCAAATCCCCCAACACAACCTCAGACACGACTAAATGCTGAGCGCACCACCAGCACACTGCAGCTACATGCATCACTCACCAGCAGGTCAACATGCAGACTGAACCCCAGAACCAGAACCAGAGGAGACGGAGGTCTCCGAAGACCCGACCCTCCAGAGCACGATCTGCTAACTGTTTGTAGATAAATGTGGTTGATGGTAGAAGCATCAGGTTTATTCATGAAGAGGTATTTAAAGTTAGATCCACTCGTCATGAGGACGACTGAGCCTCAGGATCTGCATCAGGTGTGAGGAAGTAACTGTGTGCGTTCTATATTCTATCTATTCTGTAAAAGTGTAAATAAACACGCTTTTTGTAGACAGATGCATTAAAACACGGTTCACACGGTTCCTTGAAACATCGTGAATATATTCAAACTATCCACTCTGCTAGAAGGTCGACCGTTCACAGCGACGGGCAGCTCAGAGGCGCCGTTAGCCCACGTAACCTGCATGTCTCTGGTCTCATTCTTTACAGTATGTGGATTTATAATGTGTAATATGTAGATGTTTGATTGCTGTTCTTTAAAACCACACATCTCCAAAACATCAACATGAGTGAGACGATCAGCTCCCGTTTCAGCACTTTAAAAGAAAAATGCAAAAGCTTTTTTATTGTTTATTTAGTTTAGAAGTAGAAGAATTATGTGAGCTCAGGGAAGAACAATGAATCCTTCAGCTTAGTTTGAAACACAGTGTTCACTGAGCATTGGTCCGTATGAGACTTACTGGTTATCATTCTGTAAACCGTGAATGCTTCATCATGCTTCCTGCTGTTATAACATCTTTATATCCTAAATGAGGGGAAATGTGAAAATCTACCGGTTATCGTTATCTCGGTATCACAAGATTTAATACAAATTTGAAAAAACAATATTTTGGAAGATCTTACTAGAGACGTCCTGAGTCCATTTTTATGATTCGAGGCAAATTAGGTTTAAATATTTCAAACAATAAGAGTGTCATAAAGCTCAGCAAATACAACCTACACAGTCGTGACAGGGTGTGATCCGACTTAAACCTGCTTAAGAGGTAAAAAGGGGAATACTGCAGCATCGGGGGCCATAAGCTGATTACTAACAGTAACCAGAGCCTCGGTGTCCGTGGACAGCAGCATGCCGGATGTCGTCTTAATTTGTCACCGTTACCTTGAAAAAGAGGCGCAGAGCGTCGTGTTTAATGGGCCGGTATTGTGTCCCAGTGACTGTGCTGCCTCTATAGAAATAACAGGTATTGATTCAGCTGTAAGAGCACACGGAGAACCCCAGCTGCTGGTTATAAAACTCTCAGAGTAAAGTCTTCATGACGGATGTCGGCCGGTCAGAGAGATGACAGAATGAGGAGGAACTGTGAGGTTTAAGAGCATCAAGTCTTCAGCGTGTCGGCACTTTAATGGCTTCAATGCCGCGCTGAGCGATTAACATAACAGAGTTACAACCCACTGGTGACACAATGCATGCTGGGAGCTCGGGGTCCAGAGGAACGACTCCCAGCAGCAGACTTCCAGCTCGGCACCAAACGTGGACTTAAACCCGTGGACACATTCAGAGGTTACTGACGCTGTCTGGTTTCTTTCCTGCTGCTGCAGAATCAGGCTCAAGGGCACCACGGCAGCAGGAGTTTGACACCTTTTAATACAAAAGGACACACGTTTAAACCAAGGAGCTGAGCAGCCTCCTAGACGTTTGATTCATGTCTCACTACGAAGCAAAGATTCTCCGTCTGTCTGTGTGTGTTCATAAGCATCCTGATGAGAAACGATGCAAAACAACTAAATATTTTAGTATGTTATCAACGTAATCATGAACGAGGACGTATGAAACCATTCGGCCCTTCTCTGGTATCGTCTAGTTTGCAATACGTGCAAAGAAACATTTGCGTTGAATGTAGTTTTCAAACTGTCAATTTAACAATGTTCATATCAGCAAAACCTTTAATTGTTAATATATGAAAACGTCATCTTTAAAATGTGCTCTGCTCTTTCACTAACTTCTCTGTAACACATTTGTCGATGCAGCCTTTTATCCACACTATCTCACTCAACAAGACCCAGTTTCATAATGTCTGCAATCATGGAGACATCATTTTAGTCCAACAAGTCCTCATCCTTGATCTGATCGACATCAGCTGTGTTTAGATGGGATTACTCTGTTTGAGGAGACGTAAGAAGCGTGAGAATCTCTGGTGTCGAAGCCAAACGTCCATCATCTGGTACCGATATCTTAAAGAGTCGACAGCTGATGCTACATCTGCACAACAAGACGGCTAAAGTGAAGTAAGCTGAAGAAAAATACAAATAAGCAAAGCTGATGCTTTTCAGGTCAACTTTGTTCTTGACAAACACAACATATTATGAAGAAACATCTTAAATCTTACATTTACTTATTGTGTCCAAAATAAGTCCAACTATTAAAGTAGTGAAAGTGTGTATTCCTGTCTGAACCTATAACTCTGCCTCCTGATGGACGGGAAAGAGTTCCCTCTCCACCTGCTTCCTCTCAGTGTGTCACTCCCTCCAGCGTTGACGCTCAGCCGTCATCGTGCCCTCGATATGTCAGCCGGCTGACGGCGTTGGGAGGCAGAGATCCGCTGCCGTCGCTAAACGGGCGGACGAGGAACCGTTACGCGTGGAGGTAATTCCCGGCTCGCTCTGTGGGAGGAGATCTGTGTGAGCGGCACGCCGCCGGGCTTTGATGCCGGTACGAGGAAGGAGACGAATCCCCCAAAGAGGAAACTACACACATCCTGTAAACCCAGCATGCATCACGGCAGAGAGGTAGAAAGAGAGACAAATGTTTTCTTTATAATGCCTTCAACATTATGAATGGATAATGGTACAGTTCATCCTGAGGGGACCATGAATGTCTCAATCAAATATTGTCACAATCCATCCAATACTTGACAAAAACATCGTCCTTATGGTGGCACTATAGGAAAAGTCAGATGATTACATTAAAGTCGATAGGGTTCATCTTCTGGGGAACATGAATATCTGAAAAAGATTTCATAGCAAACCATCCAATCGATGTTGAGATATTTCAGTTCAAATCAAGTCAGAGTGAAATATCTCAATATCTACTGGATGCATTGGCACAGAAGTTTGTACGGACATTCGTGGTTCCCAGATGATGTTCTCTAATGAATCTGGTGATCCATTACCAGAGTCATTGAACTACTACCCGATCCCCCTCAAGAGGAATTCTAATAACTCTGATCCTAAGTTGTACTTTGTGTTTAATGCTAATTAGCCAACGTTAGCATGCTAATACGCTAGACTAAGATGGCAAATATGCTATAAACATAATACCTTATAAACATTAGCATGTTAGCATGCTGATTTTAGCATTAAGCTTGAAGCACCCAGCCACACAGAGTTGCTAGCGAGGCTGCAGACTGTCGCTCATTAAAGGTACTAAGAGAACTTTCATGTTGTGTTGGTTCTGTCGCCCCCTGTGGACTAAAGTGGTAGTGTCTCTGAGCACCAGACTCGCTTTAGAAAACCTCTCATTTTACTGCAGCAGGGTCTGACAGTCTGCTCCTCTCAGTCCTGGTTCTGGTTGTTCACGGTGGACCGGTCTCTGCTGGAGGATCTGGGTCCGTCCACGGTGGACCGGTCTCTGCTGGAGTCTGAGCTGAAGGAGGTTCTGGTGAACCTGCATGAGTTCATCTGGTTTCACCAGAATTCGACCCGGTGGCTCCGATGACGAGCATCAAGAATAACTCTATAGAAACAGACCATCTTCTCTCTGATGGTCTCTTTACTGATGGAGGTCTGATAGAGGATCAGGACTACACTGAGACTGGTTCATATAGAGGATCAGGACTGGTTCAGGACCAGTTAACTATAGTTAGTGGACCTGAAAGGCTCTATATAAATATATAATGACACCTCCAGTACGTCTCCCTCTCAGCGGTGTCTGGACTCGGCGAGCTGTTCAGACGTTTTTTCTTCCGTCTTTAAGACTGAAGCCTCTGCGGCCCGATTTAATTAGTGAGGCTTTAATACCAATTTAATGGAAAATTAGTTTCAGACCCCCGCATGGATTCCACGTGTAGTCTTATAGATCAGGGACTCCGCGCTACTCTCTCCATCTGTGCTATAATTAGAGATCGTACTGAGAGAAGAAATGACTCCATGTGAGTGTGACTTACAGCTGCTCGTCTACATTTAGCGTGAACTATCTCTTCCCACATACGACTGTTACACGCTGCAATATACTGTATTTCCATTCAGATGATAAATATTCTCCAGTTGATGACTATGTCAATAAACCCGTCTGGTGTTATTATGCTCTCACTGATAATCCTGTAATCCAAACTTTACTCTCCATAGTTCAGTGTTGACTCCAGCTCTCACACTCCTTCCTGTTCTTCTTTAAATCTCTTTACAGCTCATTTCAAACTGGAGCCAGTGGAGCTGCAGGTCTGACCCTCTGAGGCCTGAAATGTTTTTTTTATCATGCTTTGTAATTACTGACTATTGATGTTAGTTGAGCTATAAACACTGGCAGAAGTGAGGTGGCTTTAGTGTACAAACTGGAAGAGTTGTGTGTCGGTTGAGGCTGTAGCGATTGGTTTATTGGTGCAGCTGCATGCAGGATACTCAGGATGTACGCAGCAACAAAACAACTTTCTTTACAAAAACGTTTTTCCATCAACTTTGACAATGTTTGAGCACAAAGCATCGTGATGTAAACACAGAGTCCTGCTCTCTGTATACGTATACGTCTCTGGTAGAGACCTGTCAATCACTGTGTAGCCCCGCCCTAAAGCATCCCCTGCTTTATGGTCTGTTTGACTCTAAATGGACCATAATGTACTAAATGAACATCATGCTGTATTGAAGAAGACTTGAAACTAGAGATTGAGACCATAAACTCATGTTTACAATGTTTACTGAGGTAATAAATCAAGAGAGAAGTAGAGTCATTTTCTCATAGACTTCTATACAACCAGAGGAGTCGCCCCCTGCTGGACACGAGAGAGGATGCAGCTTTAACACGTGAAGCATTGACTCCTCCCTTCAGAACTGGAGGTTGCGTTACACCTCTAGTGTCAGCTGAAGTGAGAGCACTGAAAGGAGTTTGACATTTTGGGAGATATGATTATTTGCCTTCATTCCTGAGAGTGGGATGTGACGATCGATACCTCAGCAGGGGGATTTCTGAACTTTAGACAGAGCCAAGCTAGTTGTTTCCCTCTGCTTCCATTCTTAATGCTAAGTTATGCTAATCATTTACTAGCTCTATATTTAGCATACAGATATCAAGTGGTATTAATCTGCTCGTATAACTCGCAGTAAGAAAGCAAATAAGCATATTTCCCCAAAAAATGTCAAATTTCTACTTTAAAGTATAAATCAATTAAAGCAGCTAAAATTTCAGCTTCAAACTGAAAAATTTGTCATTTCAGCAAATACCTCAAAATGACATTTTGGACGAAGACAGGTGGAGTAAGATTGTTGAGTCAACAAAACATTGGACGTTAACACAGGAGGCTGCTCTTTGTTTCAACCAGCGTAGGTTTTATTTGATGACAAAGGTCTATAAGAAGTATCAATCCACACCACATGTTTCACTAACCGTACCAACTAGTTTTTGTAAACTAAGCCTACACAAACCTTAACTTTTGTATTTTCACCTCATGAACCTCATCTATCCTGCCGATAGAGGCGTCACATCCAAACACCTCGATGTGTCTTACCGAAGGGAAGTTACTTTATTTTTTGTTGGCGGGAAGAAAAGTAACTGTGTCGGAAGGGATCACAGAATCACGTCCTCATTTCTTTTCACATGTGTGACTGCTGATGCAAGGCCGCTGAATTTGACGTTTTTGTTTTTCATCTATTATATTCTAAACGTCGTCTCCATTTTTGTCTCCTCTTAGATGTAATGTCACTTATATTTGAATGCCTCTATCTGCCATAAAGCTCATTTAAATGTGCCTTTGATGAAACTTAAAGTCTCCATGTCTAGATTAATCAGGTAGAGCTGCACCCATCAGTACTTTTGGATCTTTTTCACACCACCAGCTTTGTTCTTTGGTCCATCCTCACGGCTCTCATTAGCGTCGTTTTCATCAAGCAAAACCAACTGAGAGACACAGTGAGTGAATATCTACTGGACATCGTGGAGCATTCAGCAGCTAAGGAGGCAGTTATTCCCTCAGGAGCTGGTGGAGCTCCTGAGACAAAGTCTGCAGACGGAGGGATGGGTCTTAAAACACAGAACTTTCACTCAGGAGACCCACATTCGTGTCACGTAACTGTACTTAACTAACGCCAATTCCGTAGTTATTTTAACCTAAACCACGATCTTTTCCTCAACCAAACTAAGTAGGTTTGCTGCCTTAACCCTGCCGGGGCTTTTGCATGGAAAATGCACGAAAAATAAAATGATGAAGAAATGAAGATACGTTGCTTAAATTGTGACTCTGGTGCTTCTGTCAGGGTCTCATTGTGTTTAGTAACACACAAGACCCAGGAAAGAAATGCAAAACCAGATCCAGCTTTGTCAATAAACGGTCAACACAATATTTTAAGATGTTCACCGTTTCAGAGTCAGACTTTTCCATCTGTGATGACTTGTGTGACATAAAAAAACTGTTTACCATCCAAATGCTGCATTGTTTGTCTTTCACTATGAGACACTACATATCACTAGAATCAAGTTCTTATGCAGTCTGTGACTGGTGTTAATCCGACAGTAGTCCTCTTTAAGTCCTTTGTTTCCCGCCCTTGTGTTATCATAGAACAGGGGTTACATGACGAGAAACCTCGAGATGTATTTATCCAACTTTACACAAATCTGCATTCTTCGACAGAATGCAACAGAAATGTGTATTTGTTATTCCAGCGACATCATACACTCAAAGAAACGGAACAAATTATAACTGCATTACCCAACATGCACTGCTTGTTGTCAAACACAGAGCTCATTTACTTCACTCCTCTCTGGTTATTTCTGCGCTGTCGTTTCTTCGCTCTTGTCATTTGCGTCTCCGTTTGTCATCTGGTTCAGGTTGAGATGTTTTTAGAAACCCCACGGGCTCTTCATGTTTCCTCACCTGAACAGTTTGTACTTCACTTCCTCTTCATCGCCCCCCCCCCCCCCCCTCCCCCATCAGTGGGTTTTAGCATTTGTGAAAAATCAACTCAACAAAACAACAACAAAAAGCGAAACATGAGGTTTTGGCGTCTGTCCTGATCTCTGGAGACTTACGAGAAGGAGGCTTTGAATACGAGTGGAATAACAAGAAGAGTCTTTGTAATGCACTGAAGTGACACTACGTATTCAAATGAACTGTTGCAGCGATGATAACAAGCCGTCAGGACGTCTCGTATGGAAGATCTTTAGCTCCCGATATAGTTCTGAACCTTAAAGCTGTTTGAGCTGAAACTTGAAGCAGTCAAAGTTTATACTTTAATAACCAATGTAATCACATTACATTCAAGTTGAAATGTTACTCAAGAAGCCAAAGACAAGGTGATTACGTTTGATAGATTACGTGGGACACATGGTGTGTAGAGCTCCAACTACCAGAACACTTCCCAATCATCTTTGTCAAGTAAGATTAGAGTTGCCTTCAGTGGGGATCGAACCCACAACCTTCTGGCTGTAAGAAAGACTTTTATTTACACAAAGACTAAAGCTTGTAGTTATCAGATTTACGCAATATTAAAAGGCAGCGGAAAAAGACTTCAATCAGTTTTAAATATCTGTGTTTATTATCTACTAACCATTAAGTCCCCAGTTAACACGGTCACCGGTTAAAGTGAAACACCGGTTGCTCTGAACTCTGCAGAACCTGAGTCGATTCTGACAACCGAACCTGAAACAAGCAGACCTTTAGATGCTGCTCACAACGTTTTAAAGCTTGTTAACTCGACTGGATGTTCTGGAACAAAACAACACTTCTGCTGACAACACGCACACAAATATTTATGATGAGGTCGGCTGTAAAAAAAGGTCTATAGACAACACCGAGATCCTGGACTCAAAGCAGACAGCGACCACAGAGGAATGAAGCCTGTCGCTTTTGAAGGTTTCCACGACGGCTGAGTTTTCAATGAATATTCATAGACTGTGAACCCCCCCCCCCCCCCCCCCCCCCCCCGATCCCCTGCTGATCAGAGACGGCTGTCATCAAACCCTTTCAACATAGAAAGAATCCATTCATCTCTTTTTTTCCCGCTGCCGATTGATAGACCGAGGAGAAAACATTTCCCTCCACGTCCCGGAGAAAACCATATTTTTTTGCAGAACTCCGTTCAGAAGCAAATGTCTCTGTTCACACACAGAACACACAGACCCATCAGGTTGGTAGTGGTCTGCGTTCAGAGCATGACAAACACCGGGAATGAGAGGCGCTCTGTAAATAAGATATTACTCTACGGACGGCCGTGTTCCCTTCAACAATTTTCCTTTAAAATGAGTGCCAATTATAAGCAGGAGTCAGCCCCCCCCCCCACCACCACTCCTGCAGTGCAGCCATATCACATTTGAAATTTAAATCTGAGGCGATATTCCTAGCAGGTGATAGATGCGGCTTTATGAGGGGTTTTAACTAAATCCCCCCGGCGAGGAAGGCGAGTCGATACAGACCTGTTTCCTCGTGTGGAGGACTGAGCGATCTGTTGCTTTGAGGAAAGAAAAATAAAATCTCCTCTTCTTCAAAGGGGCTGCCAGGTAAACAGGCAACGTTAAGATCGGAGGCACCGTGTCACCGTCGGAGCACCGAGGGTACTTTTGTAAAAAGAAGGTTTAGACGTACTTGTTGAAACACACACAGGGGGGTTCAAGGGTGGTTTCCAGATAAAAGGAAATAGTTTAAGTGAGTCAGAGCAGAATGAAACCCCACAGAGCAGCTGGAGACGATCACAATGTCATTTTATAACCTGCTACTTTGTTCTCTCATGCTTGAGGAGTTTTGCTCAAATCTTGCAAGAATCAGAGAGAACAGTTTTCCTCGACTCTTCTACACGGTTAAGTTGCTGCCATTATTAAAATCTGCCTCCCGTCACTGACCGAATCATTAGATGTGTTTGTGTTTGTGTCAAAGTTTAGTTGGACTTTAGCCACAGTGCATTACTGTGTTAGCCTTTCGTAGCCTTTGTGCTACTGGGTTAGCTCTCTGCGCTGTGTGCTCATGAACGAGTTAATGACTGGACTTCAGTGAATATGTTAACATGCACACTTGACAATAACTTTAGCTATTCCACTATGATTCCAGCATTCTTTGAACACGTATACAGCACATTCAGAACATGTATCCCTATGGGCTTTTTCGGCAGTTTACCCGTTTATCTTGCCGATCATTGCGCACATGGTTGTACTTTGGTTGTACTTTGGTTGTACAGTGGTTGTACAGTGGTTGTACATTGGTTGTACAGTGGTTGTACAGTGGTTGTACATTGGTTGTACAGTGGTTGTACAGTGGTTGTGCTTTGGTTGTACAGTGGTTGTACATTGGTTGTACTTTGGTTGTACAGTGGTTGTACAGTGGTTGTACATTGGTTGTACAGTGGTTGTACAGTGGTTGTACAGTGGTTGTACTTTGGTTGTACATTGGTTGTACAGTGGTTGTACAGTGGTTGTACATTGGTTGTACTTTGTTTGTACTTTGGTTGTACAGTGGTTGTACATTGGTTGTACAGTGGTTGTACAGTGGTTGTACTTTGGTTGTACTTTGGTTGTACATTGGTTATACAGTGGTTGTACAGTGGTTGTACATTGGTTGTACATTGGTTGTACAGTGGTTGTACAGTGGTTGTACTTTGGTTGTACATTGGTTGCACATTGGTTGTACACAAACCAACTGGCCGACAGTTTGCAGAGATCCCTGCAACTGAAACAAAGTGTGACACAAACTAGTTTGAATGTCGCAGTTGGTGCCGACTTTAAATTCAAACTAGTGTTCAGTTGGTGCGACAGGCTGCTGTGGTTGAGTCTTTCATCCCTACAGCTCACTGGTCTCTGCTGACAGACATGTCAGGTGTAACTTCACATATTTTAAAAAGCGTCTGATCTCGGCTAAAAGTTGAAACTAAATGAAGTAGCTTGTCTGATTTTGCCACAGTGCCACTTGGAAGTCATGAAGCATCCAAAAAGTTTGATGAACAAAAGAAAAAAACACAAAAATAACACGGAGCGTATGAGAACTCACCTTCTCTCCAGAATGTGATTCTGAAATATCGCTGCCAGACCAACTGAGAATTGATGTAATTCATATGAATTACTCATCTCTCTGCAGCCGGTCTTATTGTTCCCGGAGAAAGCAGGCGGCATTTCAAAAGAACAAAGTAAATGTATGTTGCGCTACGTTATAACTGCTGAACCTTTCAAAGCTGTCATCATCGGATATTCTGTATGTGTTGTGCAGCCACATTTCAATGAGTTGTTTACTTGTTTGTCCGCAGTGTGTTTTGTTAGGTTGTTCATGCTTTGGCCTCAGAGAGAAGTCATTCATCTGTATGAATAATAATAACAACTTTTAAATCCATCCACGGTAGACAGCTGGCGTGAGATTCATCAATGAATTAATATACAAATGATGTAAAACTGCATGAAGACTTCCTGTTCATGATGCTGGTGATTTAGATGTGATTGTGCAGCTCTTCATATAAAGAAAAGATTAAGTGTAGAAAACACAAGAGGTGTTTAAAGTATTCCTGCCGTATGAAGTTTAATGTGTTCTGCACAAATGCAGTATTTTTGTTGTATAAATAGTTAAACATACGAATCAATACTGAATGAAAGACACACCTCAGTGTGATTTCACGCTTTTGTTTTGTAAAGGAAACGAGTCACTCACATGACGGAGACGATGTCGCCTCGGTGGACCTCGTAGTTCCTCACGCTCCAACGGTTCAGCAGGACGACGTCACAATCAGACCCCCCCTCCGGGTTCAGGACGGGCTGCAGGCACAATAATACAGTTGATATGAATCAGTAAACATAACCACACATACTGTGTACAGGAGACATCCCACAACAGCATCAGAGACGCGGAGTAAAGAGGTGGTGAGTCGGTGTAACGGAACAGAACGAAACAGTCCAGAAATAGTTTGCTCAAAAGGTCGACAACACAAAAACACACACATGGATGTTCCAGTAGGTCTGTCTCTGCACCGCTGTGTTAGCTAACCATCAAACATGAAGGAGCCGCAGTCAAACAAGTGTTCTGTTTGTGATTAAAAAGTCGGTTCACGAAACTCCAAAATGGTCTCTGCTGTCGCTGTACACTGGACCACTGCTCTTTATAAAATCAACGATTTAGCAGCTATGCGGACAGCTTAGCCAACAGCTTTAATAACCACTAAGTTAAGTTAAGTTTAAGTTTATTGTCATATACGAAATTTGTCCTCTGCATTTAACCCATCCCTAGCTTATTGGGAGCAGTGGGCTGCTGAGAAGCGCCCGAGGAGCAGTTAGGGGTTCAGTGTCTTGCTCAGGGACACTTCGGCATAGGACACGTAGCAGCCAAGGATCGAACCGCCGACCTTGCGGTTGCCAGACGACCCTCTCTACCCAGTGAGCCAATGCCACCCCCGCCCCACTAGCTGGCGTGCTAAATGCTAGTTAGCAGGCAGGCTAGCTGAGTGAAAGCTTGTCGGCCTGAATGTTAGTTTGTTGAATGAATTTTAGAGATGATGAAATTCTGTTAATGTTACATAAAAATAGAAGATTTTAACTGTTATGTTAGAACATATTAAACAACATTGCAGCAGGTAATCCACCCATTTCTCCTGCTACCTCCAACCGGGTGATTCATGTTTTTAACCGTGAATCATCAAACCGCCTTAACGAGGTCTCTTATGGTTGTTGAAGCAAAGTGTATGTGCTAATTGATGGATGGTAAAATGCTGCACATGGCACCTTCAGGGACATATTTCTCCCCAAAAACAGAGAAGAGTTTTAGGATTAAACTCCATGCGAACTAGTAGCAGTAATGCCAGGTGAGAAGCACCACCTCTGTATGATGGAACATGGTGGTATCATGTATCAGCTGCTCACTGCTGCAGGACTTCTGCTCCAGTTAGCCAGCTATAGATCATTATGGTGAAAATAACTTTCAGATTTTTTGTCAATTTAGGTTTCCGTAATGTAAATCTTGCCTTTAAAAATGAACAAACTGAAGTGGTTTTCACATTTAAGTCCATTAATTACAAAGTGCATACAGAATATATGATCATTTTAAAAGAGAATGATTTGGTTTTAGAATAATGTCCTTGTGTCCAGGCAGCCGCTGGATTCAGTTAATTTCAATATCATCATAAAATCAACTGGCAGAGCCTGGAGACTTGCTTCCGATAGGTAATCCATGAGTGGATCATTTTCTAATCAAAGCTCTGTAATCAACTCGTGAGCAGAGACGTTCTCTCCCTGGTGCTGAGTTCAAGGGCTCTCCGTCGTTTGAGTTGTCAGAGGCAGCTGCTCTTCCTTTTTGTTTCCTCAGTGCAGTCAGTTCATCACAGCGCTCACACCTCAGGTGCTTCTCTGAGCTGATGGCTTGTAAGATGAGAAATAGAGTTCAGTGTAGAGACGCCGTATACGTCTCTGGTAGAGACCTGTCAATCACTGTGTAGCCCCGCCCTAAAGCATCCCCTGCTTTATGGTCTGTTTGACTCTAAATGGACCATAATGTACTAAATGAACATCATGCTGTATTGAAGAAGACTTGAAACTAGAGATTGAGACCATAAACTCATGTTTACAATGTTTACTGAGGTAATAAATCAAGAGAGAAGTAGAGTCATTTTCTCATAGACTTCTATACAACCAGAGGAGTTTAGATGTTTCTATTACAGTCTGAAATATCGTGAAAAACATCTGGTTTAGTCAACACGTCTCCTGCTTTAAACAAACTGTTTAGTCATTTCATGAATGATTTTTTAGATCTCAAACTCTTCTCTCAGAGGTCGGCGTCGTGACCCCGACACACGCCGCTACATGAATATACACCAACAACCAAAAGAGGCGACACGCTGTTTTAATATTCATGCTCATTAAAAATGGAGAGCAGATTGTTTTATGCATAATGTATAACACGCGTCGTATAATAGGCCGCACGACAGGAAACCAACTCGGTCAAAACCCAACAGGCACTTGTTTATTTATTTATTTAATTATGTATTTATTTATTGTTTTTTTGTTTTTTTTACATCTGTGCCTCTCAATGAGGAAGAGTTGTTTACCGTCTGGATGAGAGTAGAAGGAGGCCATGCATGGAGAGGTGGTTCTTCTCCAATGTTACCGGCTTTGTGTCCTCAGACTGTTATTTACTACTTCTGTCTCCGTATTTCTAATATGCAGTCAAGTACAGTCAATGTTGTTTATATAGATTAATATCACAAATTTAACTCGAGGGGGCTTTAGAGTCTGTACAGACGACGACACCCTCAATGTTCTGACTCTATAAACTACATCACTAACTACAGCACTGCCTTAAAATGATGACCCATTTTATAAATAAAATAAAAGAATACAACAACCACAGCAGAGTATTGATATCACAGGTATTTATCAGATATTTATAGGTTTCTATTATAATGTGACTATAGGTTTTCTTGGTTTTAGTTGTTTGAAATAGTCATCATCCTCAATAATCTTTATCTATGGAACACTTCTCAAACAAGAGATGTAGCACACAAAAAAAAAAATGTAAACTCTTGTTTTAAAGGACCGGTGTGTTGGATTTAAGGAGATTTATTGGAGTATTATATTCATAATATGTTTTCATTAGTGTCACCTGAATAATAAAAGTAGTTTGTTTTCGTTAGCTTGGAATGAGCCGTTTATATGTAAAGAGGGAGCTGGAGGCGGAGTCCGCCATGTTTCTACAGTAGCCCAGAACAGACAAACCAAACTCTGGCTCTAGAGAGACTTTCATGATTTAATGTCGCCTGTAGGCCACCGTAGTTCTCCGACACACTTGGAAAGAGAGGAGTGAGTGGAGGGTTTTCAGGTAGTTGCAATCTACAACCTCACCACTAGAAGGCACTAAATCCTACACACTGCTCCTTCAAACGAGGGTGCAAAGACCATAAAATGAAACCGCAACACGGAACCACCAAGACGGCCGTTTGTGTTGCAGTTTCAGTTTTTAGAACCATAACTTACACCACTATTAAAACAATCACACATATTTTAGAGTATTTGAGGTGTTTCCTTCCGAATCTCTTTCTCTTGGGTGTAAAAAAAAGTCTGAGGCAGAAGCCATTCATCTATATTCTTAATGGTTTCACATATAAGTTCAAGCAGCTTCAAACACAGCGATTAAAAAAGATCAGACATGGACTCTAGAATGTGCTTTTCAGCTTCTTCTTCTTCTCTCTCTGCCTCTTTTTATTCCAACAAGTGGTCCGGATGCCGTGACCTCTGACCTCGTTAATAGTATTTCATAAAGTGGACGTGTTGTGACGTCTCACCTGCATTGACGCTCCCTCCACTCGCGCCACGTAGGCGAACCGATCCAGGACGGTGACCGTGACGGGAACAGCGACGAAGAAGCCGCTAACGAACGCCCGCAGGTAGCGCCGGCCAGCCGTCACCTGCTGAGCCATCACCTGGAACAGGAAGCAACAGCAACAGGTGACTGAAAGGTTAAGTTGGTAATCTTCTTCTACAAAAACATATTTGACAATTTTAAATGTTCATTACATCCCAACAATAATCGATGAATCAAATGCTCTGATAGATGAAGTATAAGACTGTGAAAATATGTAATTATACAGAGGACACACCCAAAAGTGTCTTTAAGTGACGTCTCTCTGAAGCTACGATGTGTTTAGTACCAGGATGTTCTCACACCAACAAGTCTCACTCGTTCTTTCTCTTCCTGTTTGATCAAAAGAGTCAAAACACATCAGGTGAGATACTTTACATTTGGAACATAGCTAAGTTAGCTAGCATGACAAGCTAACGGCCATGTCGGTGTTAGTGACGTAGAAGAGACGAGACGTAGTTTTCACAAAACTAAATGATGCTACGACAAACTGAAAATTTCTTTACTTGCAAAAAATCTTTTAAACTGACAAACATTTGTGTAATTCATGACACAATTCAAACTGGTTGTAAGAAATATTTGTCTCATGTTTTTTTTTCTTAAATAGGGTCTCGTGGCAGACACCAGAAGGGGCGGGTCTTTACCTGTCACTCATTGCTCTTCAACAAGCTGCTATCTTAACAGCTGTGATTACTAACAGCGGCCATGTTTGTTGTTTACGTTACGACTTTATTTACTAGATTGAAATGGTACATTTTAACACTCCATGTCATCATTCACCCATTCACACCCATTCGTACACCGATGGCAACATCACGACCGTCCAACCGTTCACACCCATTCATACACCGATGGCAACATCACGACCGTCCAACCGTTCACACCCATTCATACACCGATGGCAACATCACGACCGTCCAACCGTTCACACCCATTCATACACCGATGGCAACATCACGACCATCCAACCGTTCACACCCATTCATACACCGATGGCAACATCACGACCATCCAACCGTTCACACCCATTCATACACCGATGGCAACATCACGACCGTCCAACCGTTCAGTTGAGTTTCTGAAGATTTCCAACCGTAGCTTTAATACCAATATTATGTGTATAAAGATAAAAGGCCTATACAACCAACCACACTGCCTCACACAGGACTGAACATCCCTCTCCAATAAAAGGACTCATTGCTCCATTAATCAGTCCAACACATGTAGAGTTTCATCAAACATGAGCCCGACTGACTACAACATGCAGGAGAAGGAGTTCTCTTCCTGTCAATTTCCACCACAGGTTTGTTGATTGGACACAGAAAAACACATTAAACTGAGCCGGTTCTCCCCAGACGGCTTCTTCTTCTTCTTTTTTATCCGCTTGGCGTTTCACAGGAAGCCCAGACAGGCGTGAAATGACTGACCGGCCGGCAGCAGCAGCGTCAGCTATGCACCGCTGCCTTCAGCAAACAGCCTCGTCTGGACGTCCACTGTCCTCACTCTGGAGATCTGCTGCAGCCCATTATTACCTCCACATCAGCATCACATGAAACATCATCATCAGGAGCACGATGAACTCCCTCAACACCCCCCCCCCCCCCCCACACACACACACACACACACAAAGTGTCCATCACTGCAGCCGAGAACCCTTTTAGGAGGAAATAGAAGCTGATGTGTATTTCACTTCCCTATACTGGGACGTCTTGACACACAATCTCCAAACAGATGTAATATACTAATATTAATATAAAAATAACTTCCACTTTGTTGTGTTGAGGAGCCTTTCTTTGGGGGCCAATGCAAAGCGTACATTTAGTGTGTTTACCTGAACATTACCGTTTCCTTTCTGCGGTTCTCATTGTTTCACTTTACACAATAAAACAAGAGACTCACTCTCCTTAAAGACTTATTGGACAAATCTGAGGAGTAAACAAACCACGACCTCACTTTTAAAGGGTGTATCAGTGGGAGTCAACGGTTAACAGTTTGGCACTTGTTTCAGTCTATCTGTTCATTTAAAATGTTAAGCTGTTGAGCTTAATTAAGAGCAGACCAGAGAACGGACAAATTCATATTAAAAACGTTCCAGTTGGGCCTTTATAGGGAGCATTGATGAAACTATGAGAACGAATATCAGCTGATAACGATGATCTGTGATCTGATCAGAAAGCAGTGAACTTTATTAGAACGGTCACACACACGGTTCTGATCTTGGGGTTGAGTGCGTCTCACTCGAGGTCACTTCAATATGCAGACGGTAGGAGCCGGGAATCGAACCGCCAACTTTATGATTACAGGACTTCCTGTTCTAACCGATCTACCCGCTGAGCCAGAGCCGTCCCTCCCAGTTCAGCTAAATAAAAAGCAACACATGTAAAACACAACATGGTGGCACGGAGACAGAGCTTCACAATGTGGCGCCAAAGCTCATCGAGTTTTATTCCCTTAAACTTTACCGGTTAGTTACCGGTTAGTTACCGGTTAACGGGTGTCGGCTATCGGATGGAAAACTAAAGGAAGCTGAGAAGTCTGTGGAGAACATCCAGTAGAGCCTGTTACATGTTGAGAGCTATCAGATGTCATCATAGCTTCTGTTATAATCTAAAGAATAGTGAACCTTCACATTAGCTTTAGTCCAATGGTGCAACAATAAACTAAGACTTAAAGAGAAATAAACCTCAGTTGTTTGTTTTCATGTTGAATGACGTATTATCACCAATGAACGGGTGAGAACGTCTTTGGTAAACACAAGACTTAAGATGGTGCTTTGTGTGGTTCTTTGTTGAGGAACTCAGTTTTATTGATTAGTCTGCAAAAGTGCAAGTGAGCGTTAAGTTTCGTAAACAACCTTTGTTTCCTTATAACACATTTAATACTTTACTTCTTTCTCTACAGGGTTTGTAAGAAGGTAGTAGTTCATGAAGTAGTTCATGAATATGAGATATGAGTTTACAGATATAATCCCTCCTCTAGTGGAGGTTAGTTTATGACCGTTACACTCGTAGTGTTTTTGATTCCTCACATTACATTTGCTTTTCTGGTGTTTTGCAGAATAACCAAACGAACATAAACGTCTCTGTGTGAGCTCGTATGTCGGCCCACTTCCTTCTGATTATCTTTAACTAATATTAATCATAATCATCACGGCAACTACTAAAGCTAGAGCCCTGACAGTTTGTTGCTGCTCCTTTAAATCCAGGCATTGAACACACACACACACACACACACACACACACACACACACACACACACACACACACACACACACACACACACACACACACACACACACACACACACACACACACACACAGTACATTTCGTCCTATTAAACACAGTGATCTTCCTCCGCCGGGCTGTGTTAGACATCAGTTACCCGCCGTGTGCCGGAGCAGAAAATCTATTCCAGCATAACAATCCATCCTGACATGAACATATTGCCATTACACCTCCATATACCCCCCCCCCCCCCCCCCCCCTCATGGAGAACAAGTGTATCACATCACAGCTTCAAGGTTGACGCTCACTTTTCCTACAGTCGAGTCGTTTTCTGCACCGACACCTCGGAGCCCCGCGGCGCTCTCTCTCACACACACACACACACACACACACACACACACACACACACACACACACACACACACACACACACACACACACACACACACACACACACACACACACTTTAAACGAAGTGGCTGACACAGCAGGACCCTCATCAAAGTCACTCCGAGGTGAAACATGACTTCCTCACCTCGTTAGATGGAAAGTCCACATGGTGTAACACGCTGCTTTAAACACAGTAAAACGACGACTACTTGGGTTCTTAATTAAAAATCCATCTCATCAATAACACAGAGTTTTAAAGCTGTCAGGTGGTTGTATCTCCACCACGTCACCTTTCTGGAGCCGTCATGAGACAGCTTACAGCAGCTTCAGGGCCAAAGCTCACAATCATTACATGATTTTAACTGTTGGGTTTATACGTCTATACAACTTCTACTAATTGTTATTTTAAAAACAAGGGCTGGATTCACTAAGATGGACTGTGATTCGCTGATAACATCATGAATTGCAGTTGCAACCACCATGTTTTACATCTAACTGCAATAATCCAAGTATAAAAGTTGCTTTTGTTGCAGAACAATGGAAACAAAAACAATATGAGTCGTGACGGACGAGGTGAAGAGGCCTCACAGCTTAGTTTACTGTCTCAGTGAGTCAGTAACCTTCAACTCTGTGAAGTCTTCAATCAACGGCTCGGATGATAGTTCAGGGAAAGTTGCTCCTCATTTATCGTGAGTTCAGACTAAAGTCCAGCAACACGTCACACGTTAGCATTTAGTATG
>NW_027466632.1:0-50000 GCF_050575085.1 Anarhichas minor
TTTCTATCATAGTTATGACTTTCTATCATAATTATGACTTTCTATCATAGTTATGACTTTCTATCATAGTTATAACTTTCTATCATAATTTATGACTTTCTATCATAGTTATGACTTTCTATCATAGTTATGACTTTCTATCATAGTTATAACTTTCTATCATAATTATGACTTTCTATCATAATTATGACTTTCTATCATAGTTATGACTTTCTATCATAATTTATAACTTTCTATCATAGTTATGACTTCCTATCATAGTTATAACTTTCTATCATAGTTATGACTTTCTATCATAATTATGACTTTCTATCATAATTATGACTTTCTATCATAGTTATAACTTTCTATCATAATTATAGACTTTCTATCATAGTTATGACTTTCCTATCATAGTTATAACTTTCTATCATAGTTATGACTTTTCTATCATAATTATGACTTTCTATCATAATTATAACTTCCTATCATAGTTATAACTTTCTATCATAATTATAACTTTCTATCATAGTTATGACTTTCCTATCATAGTTATGACTTTCTATCATAGTTATAACTTTCTATCATAATTATGACTTTCTATCATAAGTTATAACTTTCCTATCATAATTATGACTTTCTATCATAGTTATAACTTTCTATCATAGTTATGACTTTCTATCATAATTATAACTTTCTATCATAGTTATGACTTTCTATCATAGTTATAACTTTCTATCATAGTTATGACTTTCTATCATAATTATGACTTTCTATCATAGTTATAACTTTCTATCATAGTTATAACTTTCTATCATAATTATAACTTTCTATCATAGTTATGACTTTCTATCATAGTTATAACTTTCTATCATAGTTATGACTTTCTATCATAGTTATAACTTTCTATCATAATTATGACTTTCTATCATAGTTATGACTTTCTATCATAGTTATAACTTTCTATCATAGTTATGACTTTCTATCATAGTTATAACTTTCTATCATAATTATGACTTTCTATCATAATTATGACTTTCTATCATAGTTATAACTTTCTATCATAGTTATGACTTTCTATCATAATTATGACTTTCTATCATAGTTATGACTTTCTATCATAGTTATGACTTTCTATCATAGTTATGACTTTCTATCATAATTATAACTTTCTATCATAGTTATGACTTTCTATCATAATTATGACTTTCTATCATAGTTATGACTTTCTATCATAGTTATGACTTTCTATCATAGTTATGACTTTCTATCATAATTATAACTTTCTATCATAGTTATGAACTTTCTATCATAATTATGACTTTCTATCATAGTTATGAACTTTCTATCATAGTTATGACTTTCTATCATAGTTATGACTTTCTATCATAGTTATGACTTTCTATCATAATTATGAACTTTCTATCATAGTTATGACTTTCTATCATAGTTATGACTTTCTATCATAGTTATGACTTTCTATCATAATTATAACTTTCTATCATAGTTATGACTTTCTATCATAATTATGACTTTCTATCATAGTTATGACTTTCTATCATAGTTATGACTTTCTATCATAATTATGACTTTCTATCATAGTTATGACTTTCTATCATAGTTATGACTTTCTATCATAATTATGACTTTCTATCATAGTTATGACTTTCTATCATAGTTATGACTTTCTATCATAATTATAACTTTCTATCATAATTATAGACTTTCTATCATAGTTATGACTTTCTATCATAATTATGACTTTCTATCATAGTTATGACTTTCTATCATAGTTATGACTTTCTATCATAATTATGACTTTCTATCATAATTATAACTTTCTATCATAGTTATGACTTTCTATCATAATTATGACTTTCTATCATAGTTATGACTTTCTATCATAGTTATGACTTTCTATCATAATTATGACTTTCTATCATAGTTATGACTTTCTATCATAATTATGAACTTTCTATCATAGTTATGACTTTCTATCATAGTTATGACTTTCTATCATAGTTATGACTTTCTATCATAATTATGACTTTCTATCATAGTTATGACTTTCTATCATAATTATGACTTTCTATCATAGTTATGACTTTCTATCATAGTTATGACTTTCTATCATATTATGACTTTATCATAGTTATACTTTCTATCATAATTATGACTTTCTATCATAGTTATAACTTTCTATCATAGTTATGACTTTCTATCATAATTATGACTTTCTATCATAGTTATGACTTTCTATCATAATTATGACTTTCTATCATAGTTATAACTTTCTATCATAGTTATGACTTTCTATCATAATTATAACTTTCTATCATAGTTATGACTTTCTATCATAGTTATAACTTTCTATCATAGTTATGACTTTCTATCATAATTATAACTTTCTATCATAGTTATGACTTTCTATCATAGTTATGACTTTCTATCATAGTTATAACTTTCTATCATAGTTATGACTTTCTATCATAATTATAACTTTCTATCATAATTATGACTTTCTATCATAGTTATGACTTTCTATCATAGTTATAACTTTCTATCATAGTTATGACTTTCTATCATAATTATAACTTTCTATCATAATTATAACTTTCTATCATAGTTATGACTTTCTATCATAATTATGACTTTCTATCATAGTTATAACTTTCTATCATAATTATGACTTTCTATCATAGTTATAACTTTCTATCATAATTATGACTTTCTATCATAGTTATGACTTTCTATCATAATTATGACTTTCTATCATAGTTATGACTTTCTATCATAATTATGACTTTCTATCATAGTTATGACTTTCTATCATAGTTATGACTTTCTATCATAGTTATAACTTTCTATCATAGTTATGACTTTCTATCATAATTATGACTTTCTATCATAGTTATAACTTTCTATCATAGTTATGACTTTCTATCATATTATAACTTTCTATCATAGTTATGACTTTCTATCATAGTTATGACTTTCTATCATAGTTATGACTTTCTATCATAGTTATAACTTTCTATCATAATTATGACTTTCTATCATAGTTATGACTTTCTATCATAGTTATAACTTTCTATCATAGTTATAACTTTCTATCATAGTTATAACTTTCTATCATAATTATGACTTTCTATCATAATTATGACTTTCTATCATAGTTATAACTTTCTATCATAGTTATGACTTTCTATCATAATTATGACTTTCTATCATAGTTATGACTTTCTATCATAGTTATGAACTTTCTATCATAATTATGACTTTCTATCATAGTTATGACTTTCTATCATAGTTATGACTTTCTATCATAGTTATAACTTTCTATCATAAGTTATGACTTTCTATCATAGTTATGACTTTCTATCATAATTATGACTTTCTATCATAGTTATGACTTTCTATCATAGTTATGACTTTCTATCATAATTATAACTTTCTATCATAATTATGACTTTCTATCATAGTTATGACTTTCTATCATAATTATAACTTTCTATCATAGTTATGACTTTCTATCATAATTATAACTTTCTATCATAATTATGACTTCTATCATAAGTTATGACTTTCTATCATAATTATAACTTTCTATCATAATTATGACTTTCTATCATAGTTATAACTTTCTATCATAGTTATGACTTTCTATCATAAGTTATGACTTTCTATCATAGTTATGACTTTCTATCATAGTTATGACTTTCTATCATAATTATGACTTTCTATCATAATTATGACTTTCTATCATAGTTATAACTTTCTATCATAGTTATGACTTTCTATCATAGTTATGACTTTCTATCATAATTATAACTTTCTATCATAGTTATGACTTTCTATCATAGTATGACTTTCTATCATAGTTATAACTTTCTATCATAGTTATGACTTTCTATCATAATTATGACTTTCTATCATAGTTATGACTTTCTATCATAATTATGACTTTCTATCATAATTATAGACTTTCTATCATAGTTATGACTTTCTATCATAATTATGACTTTCTATCATAGTTATGACTTTCTATCATAGTTATGACTTTCTATCATAGTTATGACTTCTATCATAGTTATACTTTCTATCATAGTTATGACTTTCTATCATAGTTATGACTTTCTATCATAATTATGACTTTCTATCATAGTTATGACTTTCTATCATAGTTATGACTTTCTATCATAGTTATGACTTTCTATCATAATTATGACTTTCTATCATAAGTTATAACTTTCTATCATAGTTATGACTTTCTATCATAGTTATGACTTTCTATCATAGTTATGACTTTCTATCATAGTTATGACTTTCTATCATAATTATGACTTTCTATCATAGTTATAACTTTCTATCATAATTATGACTTTCTATCATAATTATGACTTTCTATCATAATTATGACTTTCTATCATAGTTATAACTTTCTATCATAATTATGACTTTCTATCATAGTTATGACTTTCTATCATAGTTATGACTTTCTATCATAGTTATGACTTTCTATCATAGTTATAACTTTCTATCATAGTTATGACTTTCTATCATAGTTATAGACTTTCTATCATAGTTATGACTTTCTATCATAATTATGACTTTCTATCATAGTTATGACTTTCTATCATAGTTATAACTTTCTATCATAGTTATGACTTTCTATCATAATTATGACTTTCTATCATAATTATAACTTCTATCATAGTTATAACTTTCTATCATAATTATGACTTTCTATCATAGTTATGACTTTCTATCATAGTTATGACTTTCTATCATAAGTTATGACTTTCTATCATAATTATGACTTTCTATCATAAGTTATAACTTTCTATCATAGTTATAACTTTCTATCATAGTTATAACTTTCTATCATAGTTATGACTTTCTATCATAGTTATGACTTTCTATCATAGTTATAACTTTCTATCATAATTATGACTTTCTATCATAGTTATAACTTTCTATCATAGTTATGACTTTCTATCATAGTTATAACTTTCTATCATAGTTATGACTTTCTATCATAATTATAACTTTCTATCATAGTTATGACTTTCTATCATAGTTATAACTTTCTATCATAGTTATAACTTTCTATCATAATTATGACTTTCTATCATAGTTATACTTTCTATCATAGTTATAACTTTCTATCATAATTATAACTTTCTATCATAGTTATGACTTTCTATCATAGTTATAACTTTCTATCATAGTTATGACTTTCTATCATAGTTATAACTTTCTATCATAATTATGACTTTCTATCATAGTTATGACTTTCTATCATAGTTATAACTTTCTATCATAGTTATGAACTTTCTATCATAGTTATAACTTTCTATCATAGTTATGACTTTCTATCATAATTATGACTTTCTATCATAGTTATAACTTTCTATCATAGTTATGACTTTCTATCATAATTATGACTTTCTATCATAGTTATGACTTTCTATCATAGTTATGACTTTCTATCATAGTTATGACTTTCTATCATAATTATACTTTCTATCATAGTTATGACTTTCTATCATAATTATGACTTTCTATCATAGTTATGACTTTCTATCATAGTTATGACTTTCTATCATAGTTATGACTTTCTATCATAGTTATAACTTTCTATCATAGTTATGACTTTCTATCATAGTTATGACTTTCTATCATAGTTATGACTTTCTATCATAGTTATGACTTTCTATCATAGTTATGACTTTCTATCATAGTTATAACTTTCTATCATAATTATGACTTTCTATCATAGTTATGACTTTCTATCATAGTTATGACTTTCTATCATAGTTATGACTTTCTATCATATTATAACTTTCTATCATAGTTATGACTTTCTATCATAATTATGACTTTCTATCATAGTTATGACTTTCTATCATAATTATGACTTTCTATCATAATTATGACTTTCTATCATAGTTATGACTTTCTATCATAGTTATGACTTTCTATCATAATTATGACTTTCTATCATAGTTATGACTTTCTATCATAGTTATGACTTTCTATCATAATTATAACTTTCTATCATAGTTATGACTTTCTATCATAGTTATGACTTTCTATCATAGTTATGACTTTCTATCATAGTTATGACTTTCTATCATAGTTATGACTTTCTATCATAATTATGACTTTCTATCATAATTATGACTTTCTATCATAGTTATGACTTTCTATCATAGTTATGACTTTCTATCATAGTTATGACTTTCTATCATAATTATAACTTTCTATCATAATTATGACTTTCTATCATAGTTATGACTTTCTATCATAATTATAACTTTCTATCATAATTATGACTTTCTATCATAATTATGACTTTCTATCATAGTTATGACTTTCTATCATAGTTATGACTTTCTATCATAGTTATGACTTTCTATCATAATTATGACTTTCTATCATAAGTTATGAACTTTCTATCATAGTTATGACTTTCTATCATAATTATGACTTTCTATCATAGTTATGACTTTCTATCATAATTATGACTTTCTATCATAGTTATGAACTTTCTATCATAGTTATGACTTTCTATCATAATTATGACTTTCTATCATAGTTATGACTTTCTATCATAATTATGACTTTCTATCATAGTTATAACTTTCTATCATAGTTATGACTTTCTATCATAATTATAACTTTCTATCATAGTTATGACTTTCTATCATAATTATAACTTTCTATCATAGTTATGACTTTCTATCATAATTATGACTTTCTATCATAATTATGACTTTCTATCATAGTTATGACTTTCTATCATAGTTATAACTTTCTATCATAGTTATGACTTTCTATCATAATTATAACTTTCTATCATAATTATGACTTTCTATCATAGTTATGACTTTCTATCATAGTTATAACTTTCTATCATAGTTATGACTTTCTATCATAATTATAACTTTCTATCATAATTATAACTTTCTATCATAGTTATGACTTTCTATCATAATTATAACTTTCTATCATAATTATAACTTTCTATCATAATTATAACTTTCTATCATAGTTATAACTTTCTATCATAATTATGACTTTCTATCATAGTTATGACTTTCTATCATAGTTATAACTTTCTATCATAGTTATAACTTTCTATCATAGTTATGACTTTCTATCATAATTATAACTTTCTATCATAGTTATGACTTTCTATCATAGTTATGACTTTCTATCATAGTTATGACTTTCTATCATAGTTATGACTTTCTATCATAGTTATGACTTTCTATCATAGTTATGACTTTCTATCATAATTATAACTTTCTATCATAATTATAACTTTCTATCATAGTTATAACTTTCTATCATAATTATAACTTTCTATCATAATTATAACTTTCTATCATAATTATGAACTTTCTATCATAATTATAACTTTCTATCATAGTTATGACTTTCTATCATAGTTATGACTTTCTATCATAGTTTATAACTTTCTATCATAGTTATAACTTTCTATCATAGTTATGACTTTCTATCATAGTTATGACTTTCTATCATAGTTATGACTTTCTATCATAATTATGACTTTCTATCATAGTTATGACTTTCTATCATAGTTATGACTTTCTATCATAATTATGACTTTCTATCATAATTATAACTTTCTATCATAGTTATGACTTTCTATCATAATTATAACTTTCTATCATAGTTATGACTTTCTATCATAATTATAACTTTCTATCATAATTATGACTTTCTATCATAGTTATGACTTTCTATCATAATTATAACTTTCTATCATAATTATGACTTTCTATCATAGTTATAACTTTCTATCATAGTTATGACTTTCTATCATAATTATGACTTTCTATCAGAGTTATGACTTTCTATCATAATTATGACTTTCTATCATAGTTATAACTTTCTATCATAGTTATGACTTTCTATCATAATTATGACTTTCTATCATAGTTATAACTTTCTATCATAATTATGACTTTCTATCATAGTTATAACTTTCTATCATAGTTATGACTTTCTATCATAATTATGACTTTCTATCATAGTTATGACTTTCTATCATAATTATGACTTTCTATCATAGTTATAACTTTCTATCATAAGTTATGACTTTCTATCATAATTATAACTTTCTATCATAGTTATGACTTTCTATCATAATTATAACTTTCTATCATAGTTATGACTTTCTATCATAATTATAACTTTCTATCATAATTATGACTTTCTATCATAGTTATGACTTTCTATCATAGTTATAACTTTCTATCATAGTTATGACTTTCTATCATAATTATAACTTTCTATCATAATTATGACTTTCTATCATAGTTATGACTTTCTATCATAGTTATAACTTTCTATCATAGTTATGACTTTCTATCATAATTATAACTTTCTATCATAATTATAACTTTCTATCATAGTTATAACTTTCTATCATAATTATAACTTTCTATCATAATTATAACTTTCTATCATAATTATAACTTTCTATCATAGTTATAACTTTCTATCATAATTATGACTTTCTATCATAGTTATGACTTTCTATCATAGTTATAACTTTCTATCATAGTTATAACTTTCTATCATAGTTATGACTTTCTATCATAATTATAACTTTCTATCATAGTTATGACTTTCTATCATAGTTATGACTTTCTATCATAGTTATGACTTTCTATCATAGTTATAACTTTCTATCATAGTTATGACTTTCTATCATAATTATAACTTTCTATCATAATTATAACTTTCTATCATAGTTATAACTTTCTATCATAATTATAACTTTCTATCATAATTATAACTTTCTATCATAGTTATAACTTTCTATCATAATTATAACTTTCTATCATAGTTATAACTTTCTATCATAGTTATGACTTTCTATCATAGTTATAACTTTCTATCATAGTTATAACTTTCTATCATAGTTATAACTTTCTATCATAATTATAACTTTCTATCATAATTATAACTTTCTATCATAGTTATGACTTTCTATCATAGTTATGACTTTCTATCATAAGTTATGACTTTCTATCATAGTTATAACTTTCTATCATAGTTATGACTTTCTATCATAATTATAACTTTCTATCATAATTATACTTTCTATCATAGTTATAACTTTCTATCATAATTATAACTTTCTATCATAATTATAACTTTCTATCATAATTATGACTTTCTATCATAGTTATGACTTTCTATCATAGTTATAACTTTCTATCATAGTTATAACTTTCTATCATAGTTATGACTTGACTTTCTATCATAATTATAACTTTCTATCATAGTTATGACTTTCTATCATAATTATAACTTTCTATCATAATTATGACTTTCTATCATAATTATAAACTTTCTATCATAGTTATGACTTTCTATCATAATTATAACTTTCTATCATAATTATGACTTTCTATCATAGTTATAACTTTCTATCATAGTTATGACTTTCTATCATAATTATAACTTTCTATCATAATTATGACTTTCTATCATAATTATGACTTTCTATCATAGTTATAGACTTTCTATCATAATTATAACTTTCTATCATAATTATGAACTTTCTATCATAATTATGACTTTCTATCATAATTATGACTTTCTATCATAATTATACTTTCTATCATAGTTATGACTTTCTATCATAATTATGACTTTCTATCATAATTATGACTTTCTATCATAATTATAACTTTCTATCATAGTTATAACTTTCTATCATAATTATGACTTTCTATCATAGTTATAACTTTCTATCATAATTATGACTTTCTATCATAATTATAACTTTCTATCATAGTTATGACTTTCTATCATAATTATGACTTTCTATCATAATTATGACTTTCTATCATAATTATAACTTTCTATCATAGTTAGACTTTCTATCATAATTATGACTTTCTATCATAATTATAACTTTCTATCATAGTTATAACTTTCTATCATAATTATGACTTTCTATCATAATTATAACTTTCTATCATAGTTATGACTTTCTATCATAATTATGACTTTTCTATCATAATTATGACTTTCTATCATAATTATAACTTTCTATCATAGTTATAACTTTCTATCATAATTATGACTTTCTATCATAATTATGACTTTCTATCATAGTTATAACTTTCTATCATAATTATAACTTTCTATCATAGTTATAACTTTCTATCATAATTATGACTTTCTATCATAATTATAACTTTCTATCATAGTTATGACTTTCTATCATAGTTATGACTTTCTATCATAATTATAACTTTCTATCATAGTTATGACTTTTCTATCATAATTATGACTTTCTATCATAATTATAACTTTCTATCATAGTTATAACTTTCTATCATAATTATGACTTTCTATCATAATTATGACTTTCTATCATAGTTATAACTTTCTATCATAGTTATAACTTTCTATCATAATTATGACTTTCTATCATAATTATGACTTTCTATCATAGTTATGACTTTCTATCATAGTTATGACTTTCTATCATAGTTATAACTTTCTATCATAGTTATGACTTTCTATCATAGTTATGACTTTCTATCATAATTATAACTTTCTATCATAGTTATACTTTCTATCATAATTATAACTTTCTATCATAATTATGACTTTCTATCATAATTATGACTTTCTATCATAATTATAACTTTCTATCATAATTATGACTTTCTATCATAATTATAACTTTCTATCATAATTATAACTTTCTATCATAATTATGACTTTCTATCATAGTTATAACTTTCTATCATAGTTATGACTTTCTATCATAATTATAACTTTCTATCATAATTATGACTTTCTATCATAGTTATAACTTTCTATCATAGTTATAACTTTCTATCATAATTATGACTTTCTATCATATTATAACTTTCTATCATAATTATGACTTTCTATCATAGTTATAACTTTCTATCATAGTTATGACTTTCTATCATAATTATGACTTTCTATCATAGTTATGACTTTCTATCATAATTATGACTTTCTATCATAATTATAACTTTCTATCATAATTATGACTTTCTATCATAGTTATAACTTTCTATCATAGTTATGACTTTCTATCATAATTATGACTTTCTATCATAGTTATGACTTTCTATCATAGTTATGACTTTCTATCATAGTTATAACTTTCTATCATAGTTATAACTTTCTATCATAGTTATAACTTTCTATCATAGTTATGACTTTCTATCATAATTATAACTTTCTATCATAATTATGACTTTCTATCATAATTATAACTTTCTATCATAATTATGACTTTCTATCATAATTATAACTTTCTATCATAATTATGACTTTCTATCATAGTTATAACTTTCTATCATAGTTATGACTTTCTATCATAATTATGACTTTCTATCATAGTTATGACTTTCTATCATAGTTATGACTTTCTATCATAGTTATAACTTTCTATCATAGTTATAACTTTCTATCATAGTTATAACTTTCTATCATAGTTATGACTTTCTATCATAATTATGACTTTTCTATCATAGTTATAACTTTCTATCATAGTTATAACTTTCTATCATAGTTATAACTTTCTATCATAGTTATGACTTTCTATCATAATTATGACTTTCTATCATAGTTATGACTTTCTATCATAATTATGACTTTCTATCATAATTATGACTTTCTATCATAGTTATAACTTTCTATCATAGTTATGACTTTCTATCATAATTATGACTTTCTATCATAGTTATGACTTTCTATCATAGTTATGACCTTCTATCATAGTTATAACTTTCTATCATAGTTATAACTTTCTATCATAGTTATGACTTTCTATCATATTATGACTTTCTATCATAGTTATAACTTTCTATCATAGTTATAACTTTCTATCATAGTTATGACTTTCTATCATAATTATGACTTTCTATCATAGTTATGACTTTCTATCATAGTTATAACTTTCTATCATAGTTATAACTTTCTATCATAATTATGACTTTCTATCATAGTTATGACTTTCTATCATAGTTATAACTTTCTATCATAGTTATAACTTTCTATCATAGTTATGACTTTCTATCATAATTATGACTTTCTATCATAATTATGACTTTCTATCATAGTTATAACTTTCTATCATAGTTATGACTTTCTATCATAATTATGACTTTCTATCATAGTTATGACTTTCTATCATAGTTATGACCTTCTATCATAGTTATAACTTACTATCATAGTTATAACTTTCTATCATAGTTATGACTTTCTATCATAATTATGACTTTCTATCATAGTTATAACTTTCTATCATAGTTATAACTTTCTATCATAGTTATGACTTTCTATCATAATTATGACTTTCTATCATAGTTATGACTTTCTATCATAGTTATAACTTTCTATCATAGTTATAACTTTCTATCATAGTTATGACTTTCTATCATAATTATGACTTTCTATCATAATTATGACTTTCTATCATAGTTATAACTTTCTATCATAGTTATGACTTTCTATCATAATTATGACTTTCTATCATAGTTATGACTTTCTATCATAATTATGACTTTCTATCATAGTTATGACTTTCTATCATAATTATAACTTTCTATCATAGTTATGACTTTCTATCATAGTTATAACTTTCTATCATAGTTATGACTTTCTATCATAGTTATGACTTTCTATCATAGTTATGACTTTCTATCATAGTTATGACTTTCTATCATAGTTATAACTTTCTATCATAGTTATGACTTTCTATCATAGTTATAACTTTCTATCATAGTTATGACTTTCTATCATAATTATGACTTTCTATCATAATTATGACTTTCTATCATAGTTATGACTTTCTATCATAGTTATGACTTTCTATCATAGTTATAACTTTCTATCATAGTTATGACTTTCTATCATAGTTATGACTTTCTATCATAGTTATAACTTTCTATCATAGTTTTGACTTTCTATCATATTATGACTTTCTATCATAGTTATAACTTTCTATCATAGTTATGACTTTCTATCATAGTTATGACTTTCTATCATAGTTATAACTTTCTATCATAGTTATGACTTTCTATCATAGTTATGACTTTCTATCATAGTTATGACTTTCTATCATAATTATAACTTTCTATCATAGTTATGACTTTCTATCATAATTATGACTTGCTATCATAATTATAACTTTCTATCATAGTTATGACTTTCTATCATAATTATGACTTCCTATCATAGTTATGACTTTCTATCATAGTTATGACTTTCTATCATAATTATAACTTTCTATCATAGTTATGACTTTCTATCATAGTTATGACTTTCTATCATAATTATGACTTTCTATCATAGTTATGACTTTCTATCATAGTTATAATTTTCTATCATAGTTATGACTTTCTATCATAGTTATAACTTTCTATCATAATTATGACTTTCTATCATAATTATGACTTTCTATCATAGTTATGACTTTCTATCATAGTTATAACTTTCTATCATAATTATGACTTTCTATCATAGTTATGACTTTCTATCATAATTATGACTTTCTATCATAGTTATGACTTTCTATCATAGTTATGACTTTCTATCATAATTATGACTTTCTATCATAGTTATGACTTTCTATCATAGTTATAACTTTCTATCATAATTATGACTTTCTATCATAATTATGACTTTCTATCATAATTATGACTTTCTATCATAATTATAACTTTCTATCATAGTTATGACTTTCTATCATAATTATAACTTTCTATCATAGTTATGACTTTCTATCATAATTATGACTTTCTATCATAGTTATGACTTTCTATCATAATTATGACTTTCTATCATAATTATGACTTTCTATCATAGTTATGACTTTCTATCATAATTATGACTTTCTATCATAGTTATAACTTTCTATCATAGTTATGACTTTCTATCATAATTATGACTTTCTATCATAATTATGACTTTCTATCATAATTATAACTTTCTATCATAGTTATGACTTTCTATCATAATTATGACTTTCTATCATAATTATGACTTTCTATCATAGTTATGACTTTCTATCATAATTATGACTTTCTATCATAATTATGACTTTCTATCATAATTATGACTTTCTATCATAGTTATAACTTTCTATCATAGTTATGACTTTCTATCATAATTATGACTTTCTATCATAATTATGACTTTCTATCATAATTATAACTTTCTATCATAGTTATGACTTTCTATCATAATTATGACTTTCTATCATAGTTATAACTTTCTATCATAGTTATGACTTTCTATCATAGTTATAACTTTCTATCATAATTATGACTTTCTATCATAATTATGACTTTCTATCATAGTTATAACTTTCTATCATAATTATAACTTTCTATCATAATTATGACTTTCTATCATAGTTATGACTTTCTATCATAATTATGACTTTCTATCATAGTTATAACTTTCTATCATAATTATAACTTTCTATCATAGTTATAACTTTCTATCATAATTATAACTTTCTATCATAATTATGACTTTCTATCATAGTTATGACTTTCTATCATAATTATGACTTTCTATCATAGTTATGACTTTCTATCATAATTATAACTTTCTATCATAGTTATGACTTTCTATCATAGTTATAACTTTCTATCATAGTTATGACTTTCTATCATAGTTATGACTTTCTATCATAGTTATGACTTTCTATCATAGTTATGACTTTCTATCATAGTTATAACTTTCTATCATAGTTATGACTTTCTATCATAGTTATAACTTTCTATCATAGTTATGACTTTCTATCATAATTATGACTTTCTATCATAATTATGACTTTCTATCATAGTTATGACTTTCTATCATAGTTATGACTTTCTATCATAGTTATAACTTTCTATCATAGTTATGACTTTCTATCATAGTTATGACTTTCTATCATAGTTATGACTTTCTATCATAGTTATAACTTTCTATCATAGTTTTGACTTTCTATCATAATTATGACTTTCTATCATAGTTATAACTTTCTATCATAGTTATGACTTTCTATCATAGTTATGACTTTCTATCATAGTTATAACTTTCTATCATAGTTATGACTTTCTATCATAGTTATGACTTTCTATCATAGTTATGACTTTCTATCATAATTATAACTTTCTATCATAGTTATGACTTTCTATCATAATTATGACTTTCTATCATAATTATAACTTTCTATCATAGTTATAACTTTCTATCATAATTATGACTTCCTGTCATAGTTATGACTTTCTATCATAATTATAACTTTCTATCATAATTATGACTTCCTATCATAGTTATGACTTTCTATCATAGTTATGACTTTCTATCATAATTATAACTTTCTATCATAGTTATGACTTTCTATCATAATTATAACTTTCTATCATAGTTATGACTTTCTATCATAGTTATGACTTTCTATCATAATTATGACTTTCTATCATAATTATGACTTTCTATCATAGTTATGACTTTCTATCATAGTTATAATTTTCTATCATAGTTATGACTTTCTATCATAGTTATAACTTTCTATCATAGTTATAACTTTCTATCATAATTATGACTTTCTATCATAGTTATGACTTTCTATCATAGTTATAACTTTCTATCATAGTTATAACTTTCTATCATAGTTATGACTTTCTATCATAATTATGACTTTCTATCATAATTATGACTTTCTATCATAGTTATAACTTTCTATCATAGTTATGACTTTCTATCATAATTATGACTTTCTATCATAGTTATGACTTTCTATCATAGTTATGACCTTCTATCATAGTTATAACTTTCTATCATAGTTATAACTTTCTATCATAGTTATGACTTTCTATCATAATTATGACTTTCTATCATAGTTATGACTTTCTATCATAATTATGACTTTCTATCATAGTTATGACTTTCTATCATAATTATAACTTTCTATCATAGTTATGACTTTCTATCATAGTTATAACTTTCTATCATAGTTATGACTTTCTATCATAGTTATGACTTTCTATCATAATTATAACTTTCTATCATAGTTATGACTTTCTATCATAGTTATAACTTTCTATCATAGTTATAACTTTCTATCATAGTTATGACTTTCTATCATAATTATGACTTTCTATCATAGTTATAACTTTCTATCATAGTTATGACTTTCTATCATAATTATGACTTTCTATCATAATTATGACTTTCTATCATAGTTATGACTTTCTATCATAGTTATGACTTTCTATCATAGTTATAACTTTCTATCATAGTTATGACTTTCTATCATAGTTATGACTTTCTATCATAGTTATGACTTTCTATCATAGTTATAACTTTCTATCATAGTTTTGACTTTCTATCATAATTATGACTTTCTATCATAGTTATAACTTTCTATCATAGTTATGACTTTCTATCATAGTTATGACTTTCTATCATAGTTATAACTTTCTATCATAGTTATGACTTTCTATCATAGTTATGACTTTCTATCATAGTTATGACTTTCTATCATAATTATAACTTTCTATCATAGTTATGACTTTCTATCATAATTATGACTTTCTATCATAATTATAACTTTCTATCATAGTTATAACTTTCTATCATAATTATGACTTCCTATCATAGTTATGACTTTCTATCATAGTTATGACTTTCTATCATAATTATAACTTTCTATCATAATTATGACTTCCTATCATAGTTATGACTTTCTATCATAGTTATGACTTTCTATCATAATTATAACTTTCTATCATAGTTATGACTTTCTATCATAATTATGACTTTCTATCATAATTATAACTTTCTATCATAGTTATGACTTTCTATCATAGTTATGACTTTCTATCATAATTATGACTTTCTATCATAATTATGACTTTCTATCATAGTTATGACTTTCTATCATAGTTATAATTTTCTATCATAGTTATAACTTTCTATCATAATTATGACTTTCTATCATAATTATAACTTTCTATCATAATTATGACTTTCTATCATAGTTATGACTTTCTATCATAGTTATAACTTTCTATCATAGTTATGACTTTCTATCATAGTTATGACTTTCTATCATAGTTATGACTTTCTATCATAATTATAACTTTCTATCATAGTTATGACTTTCTATCATAATTATGACTTTCTATCATAATTATAACTTTCTATCATAGTTATAACTTTCTATCATAATTATGACTTCCTATCATAGTTATGACTTTCTATCATAGTTATGACTTTCTATCATAATTATAACTTTCTATCATAATTATGACTTCCTATCATAGTTATGACTTTCTATCATAGTTATGACTTTCTATCATAATTATAACTTTCTATCATAGTTATGACTTTCTATCATAATTATGACTTTCTATCATAGTTATGACTTTCTATCATAGTTATGACTTTCTATCATAGTTATAACTTTCTATCATAGTTATGACTTTCTATCATAGTTATGACTTTCTATCATAGTTATGACTTTCTATCATAATTATAACTTTCTATCATAGTTATGACTTTCTATCATAATTATGACTTTCTATCATAATTATAACTTTCTATCATAGTTATAACTTTCTATCATAATTATGACTTCCTATCATAGTTATGACTTTCTATCATAGTTATGACTTTCTATCATAATTATAACTTTCTATCATAATTATGACTTCCTATCATAGTTATGACTTTCTATCATAGTTATGACTTTCTATCATAATTATAACTTTCTATCATAGTTATGACTTTCTATCATAATTATGACTTTCTATCATAATTATAACTTTCTATCATAGTTATGACTTTCTATCATAGTTATGACTTTCTATCATAATTATGACTTTCTATCATAATTATGACTTTCTATCATAGTTATGACTTTCTATCATAGTTATAATTTTCTATCATAGTTATAACTTTCTATCATAATTATGACTTTCTATCATAATTATAACTTTCTATCATAATTATGACTTTCTATCATAGTTATGACTTTCTATCATAGTTATAACTTTCTATCATAGTTATGACTTTCTATCATAGTTATGACTTTCTATCATAGTTATGACTTTCTATCATAATTATAACTTTCTATCATAGTTATGACTTTCTATCATAATTATGACTTTCTATCATAATTATAACTTTCTATCATAGTTATAACTTTCTATCATAATTATGACTTCCTATCATAGTTATGACTTTCTATCATAGTTATGACTTTCTATCATAATTATAACTTTCTATCATAATTATGACTTCCTATCATAGTTATGACTTTCTATCATAGTTATGACTTTCTATCATAATTATAACTTTCTATCATAGTTATGACTTTCTATCATAATTATGACTTTCTATCATAATTATAACTTTCTATCATAGTTATGACTTTCTATCATAGTTATGACTTTCTATCATAATTATGACTTTCTATCATAATTATGACTTTCTATCATAGTTATGACTTTCTATCATAGTTATAATTTTCTATCATAGTTATGACTTTCTATCATAGTTATAACTTTCTATCATAATTATGACTTTCTATCATAATTATAACTTTCTATCATAATTATGACTTTCTATCATAATTATGACTTTCTATCATAGTTATGACTTTCTATCATAGTTATAACTTTCTATCATAATTATGACTTTCTATCATAGTTATGACTTTCTATCATAATTATGACTTTCTATCATAGTTATGACTTTCTATCATAGTTATGACTTTCTATCATAATTATGACTTTCTATCATAGTTATGACTTTCTATCATAGTTATAACTTTCTATCATAATTATGACTTTCTATCATAATTATGACTTTCTATCATAATTATGACTTTCTATCATAGTTATGACTTTCTATCATAATTATGACTTTCTATCATAGTTATGACTTTCTATCATAATTATGACTTTCTATCATAATTATGACTTTCTATCATAGTTATGACTTTCTATCATAATTATGACTTTCTATCATAGTTATAACTTTCTATCATAGTTATGACTTTCTATCATAATTATGACTTTCTATCATAATTATGACTTTCTATCATAATTATAACTTTCTATCATAGTTATGACTTTCTATCATAATTATGACTTTCTATCATAATTATGACTTTCTATCATAGTTATGACTTTCTATCATAATTATGACTTTCTATCATAATTATGACTTTCTATCATAGTTATAACTTTCTATCATAGTTATGACTTTCTATCATAATTATGACTTTCTATCATAATTATGACTTTCTATCATAATTATAACTTTCTATCATAGTTATGACTTTCTATCATAATTATGACTTTCTATCATAATTATGACTTTCTATCATAGTTATAACTTTCTATCATAGTTATGACTTTCTATCATAGTTATAACTTTCTATCATAATTATGACTTTCTATCATAATTATGACTTTCTATCATAGTTATAACTTTCTATCATAATTATAACTTTCTATCATAATTATGACTTTCTATCATAGTTATGACTTTCTATCATAATTATGACTTTCTATCATAGTTATGACTTAATAATTATGTGATCTAAACACATTAAAGTAATACATATCTTTAGATATCATTGATCCCAGTAGAGCAGCACGTTCTCCTCTGGTTCTCATGTTCATGTGAAACCAGATCTCAACCATAGAGTTCCATTAACCTTCATTCATGTTTTATCTTTAACAACATTCTCAGTCCAGACTCGTGTTTTTAAACCTATTTGACTTTTCAAAGACGAACTCTGCAGACAGCATTTCCTAGAAGTCCTTCAGGTACACACACACACACACACACACACACACACACACACACACACACACACACACACACACACACACACACACACACTCTGCAGTGAGCTGAATGCTGGTACTTTGTCCCTCTGTCAGCCGGCCCACCCAGGAACCAGGACTCTGTCTATACACTTCTAGGAACTCCACCTGAACTCTGACTCCTGAGGTGTGTGTGAGTGTGTGTGTGTGTGTGTGTGTGTGTGTGTGTGTGTGTGTGTGTGTGTGTGTGTGTGTGTGTGTGTGGTAGAGAGGAATGTGGCCCACATTTCTCAGGAAGGCTCTCTGGTATGAAACACTCTGAGTGTTCAGGATCGTGACGTATTCAGAGAAACTAAAGTATTTATAGATACTTCAGTTAGAACTCATCTTATATATATATTTAATATATTTAATGATATATATATTTAGTATGATCCTCCAGCAGTGTGTTGCACAGCTGACTTGTGTAACTGTTCTAGTGTTTATAGCTGAAAGTGTGCAGGAGGACCAGGACCAGGACCAGGACCAGGAGGCAGCCGGTCCTGGTCTTTATAGGGGAGGGGGTTCTGACTCCAGGAGCAGCAGCGCATGTGGGTCCAGTGTTCCAGGACCAGGACTATTCTATGAGGGTTACACCTGATCCAGCTGATCCAACCCCCCCCCCCCCAGATAAATGAACAAACATGCACCGTGAATTATGAATGTTTGGTATTTTGCTGAAAGAAATCGAGTCCATTTCTTTTGGTTTGGTCTGAAAAGTCAAAAGTCCTGAATATAAAACATACTAATTAATAATAATATGAGAAATGTATATAAATATTATGAATGTTATAAATATCTGTTTCTAAAAAGAAGAGCTGCAGCGTTTCCTCTAATATTCATTTATGTCTCTGTTCTTATTTCTGACTCCTTTTATAAACACAGGATTCATGTGAATGTGTGTGTGTGAGGGAGTGTGTGTGTTTGTGCGTGTCTGCGTGTGTGTGTGTGTGTGTGTCATCTGACCTTCCAAGAAAAGCTTCATTCATCGTCACGTGAAGCAGATTTAAATGCTTCAGATCGTCCTGCAGTCTGACTATCCTGAGAAATGTGGTTTGTTGAAAGGAGTTGAAGTGGCCCCCCCCCCCCCCCCCTGCCCCAAACAGGCCGTCTATTGACCCGGTGACATCTGAGCCGGGTGGTGTTTCCTCCCAGGGAAAAACAAACTGAACGTTGAATCTCTTGTCTGTTTCCCGCGGGAACCTGAACGCAGCATCGTTCTCCTCTCACCGTTTCCTGATCGCTGACGTTGAATCACAGACCTCTGAGGTCAGCCTGCATGTCACAAGTGCCCCCCCGACCCCTGGTTAACGGGAACCCTGCCCACCCGCCTCCCCCCACGCTTCCAGGGAGCGCTTGTTTTCCCTCTCTTTTAATTTCCAGGCTGCTTTCTGACTCACTGCTGACATTCAAACGTCAACATGAAGCAAAAGCTGCTATTGTTTTCCAGGGAATCCCCCCCCCCTGTACACACACACACACACACTCACACACTCACACACTCACACACTCACACACTCTCCTCAGCATCGTGACTGCTGCCTTTGTTTTCCAGTGACTCTCTGCTGTCCATATAAGGAAAAACTGCTTCTGATGAGAGTGTGGTTGTTTTTCTGCTGATTGGTGCACACACACATACACACACACACACACACACACATACACACACACACACACACACACATACACACACACACACACACACACACACACACACACACATACACACACACACACACACACACATACACACACACACACACACACACATACACACACACACACACACACACACACACACACACACACACACAGATGTTCAGTGTTATTTCCAGCACTATATTGTAAGTGATGCAATTAGTCACTAAACAAGAAAACATAAAAAGAATCAGTGTGGCCTTCAGGGGATGTAGGAAAGTTACTGAGCACATATACTGCATACATGAATACACCCAAATATATATACATATATCTATATATATATATGTATATATATATATATATATATATATGTGTGTATATATATATATATACATATATATATATACATATATATATACATATATATATATATCTATATATATATATGTATATATATATATATATATACATATATATATATATCTATATATATATATGTATATATATGTGTATATATGTATATATATACACATATATATGTATATATGCTGCAGAATAAGACACACACACACACACACACACACACACACACACACACACACACACACACACAGATGTTCAGTGTTATTTCCAGACATATACAAATATACTCTACCGCAAGTTAAAGTACAAATACCACAGTCTAAATATGCTCTACTGCAAGTTAAAGTACAATATGTGTCAAGTGATAATGTAGTATAAACACACGTGTGTCTGGGAGGTCCAGTCTCTTGTTCATCAGTATTCCTGCTACAATTGCAACATGAAGACAAAATAACACTCTAAGCAACTCAGAGAAAATATCATTGTGAAGATCACGACATCACCTTTTCTCCTCGTCTCACTCCAATCTGAGAAACGCTGGCTGGCCAATTGACCCCCCCCCCCCCCCAAAAAAAACCCTGTACGGATCTACACGATTCCCGTGGATGATATATTGTGATTCAAAACGGCGAATTTCGCCGAAAAGCGACAAGTTTGCAGGTATGCATAAAGTTCTTGAAATAAACAAATTCTGCATTTCCCCCTGCGCCCCACCTGCAATACCGCCGCGCCCCACTAGAGGGGCGCGCCCCACAGTTTGAGAACCACTGCACTAAATGCTGACCTGAATACTTCACTTTTTTTCAATCTTTACTTTACCTTATATATTTATAATTAATTGACATTATTTTGTAAAAATCTGTTTTCACTTTGATATAAAAGTTTTCTTTTGCAAATTCTTGTCAAAAAAAGACAAATTATATCGACCATGATTTCATGTATGAAAGCAACAAAAGGATGAAACATTCAAGGAGGGTGAATACTTATTATAGGCATAGTATATATATACATGTGTACATATGTACATATGTACATGTGTACATGTGTATATATGTACATGTGTATATGTGTACAGTATGTGTACATGTGTACATATGTATATGTGTACATGTGTATAGTATGTGTACATGTGTATATGTGTACATGTGTACAGTATGTGTACATGTGTACATGTGTACAGTATGTGTATATGTGTACATGTGTACAGTATGTGCACATGTATACAGTATGTGTATATGTGTACATGTGTACAGTACTCCTCCTAAAGCTGCTGTGGTTCTTTCAGATGTTGGTGGATGAGTTTCATGTTTTTATGTTTGTGTTTTCAGAGTCTCTCATTTACTGATTCACTTCTCAGCTCAAGTTTTATGATGAAGGGAATCTCTCCTCTGTCGGTTCCCAGGTCTCTCTCTCTCTCTCTCTCTCTCTCTCTCAGGCTCTCTCCCCCCTCTTCCTTTTTTCTAACAGTCCCTCCCGTCATGTGATACTGGGCGTCCTGCCGGTTCACACACACACACACACACACACACACACACACACACACACACACACACACACACACACACACACACACACAGTGTTGAGTTTCAGCTTCATGTTTGTTGTGTGAAAATCAAACTGACTGCTGAGAAACTTTTGTTAGACTGAGAGGAGTATAGTAGTACTATTTACTGTAGTACTAACAGCAGTAGTATGTTGGTCGATGGAGGAAACATGGAGATCAGTTCATGTCTGTGCTGGAGAACAAAGAGATTATGAGTAAAACGTTGGTTTCCTCTCAACGTCTTCAAACAGACGAGTTGTGAGGAATGAACTGAAGTCCAGCATGCAAATCTTTACTTTGTGTTTGAGGCCTCAGAGAGTCAACGAACTCTCTGAGGGGAAGTTCAGGAGATTTGCATAAAAGTACAGGAACATCATGCTGTATTGAAGAAGACTTGAAACTAAAAGCATCCCCTGCTTTATGGTCTGTTTGACTCTAAATGGACCATAATGTACTAAATGAACATCATGCTGTATTGAAGAAGACTTGAAACTAGAGATTGAGACCATAAACTCATGTTTACAATGTTTACTGAGGTAATAAATCAAGAGAGAAGTAGAGTCATTTTCTCATAGACTTCTAACCCCAGCCCATCGTTCAGTAGTATAGTGGTAAATAGTAGTAGTAATAGCAGCAGCAGCAGCACTGGTGTAGTAGTAGTGGTAGTAGTAGTAGTAGTAGTAGTGGTAGTAGTACTAGTAGTAGCAGTGGTGGTAGTAGTAGTAGTGGTAGTGGTGGTAGTAGTAGTATTAGTAGTAGTAGTGGTAGTAGTACTAGTAGTAGTAGTAGTAGTGGTAGTACTACTAGTAGTAGTAGTGGTAGTAGTACTAGTAGTAGTGGTGGTAGTAGTAGTAGTAGTGGTAGTAGTAGTAGTGGTAGTAGTACTAGTAGTAGTAGTAGTAGTAGTGATGGTAGTAGTAGTAGTCGTAGTAGTGGTAGTAGTACTAGTAGTAATAGCAGCACCAGCACTGGTGTAGTAGTAGTAGTAGTAGTGGTGGTAGTAGTAGTGGTAGTAGTAGTGGTAGTGGTAGTAGTAGTAGTAGTAGTAGTAGTAGTAGAAGTAGTGGTAGTAGTAGTAGTAGTGGTAGTAGTAGTAGTAGTGGTGGTAGCACTAGTAGTGGTAGTAGTAGTAGTAGTGGTATTAGTAGTAGTAGTAGTAGTACTGGTAGTAGTAGTAGTGGTAGTAGTAGTGGTAGTGGTAGTAGTAGTAGTAGTAGTGGTGGTAGTACTAGTAGTAGTAGTAGTAGTAGTAGTGGTAGTAGTAGTAGTAGTGGTAGTAGTAGTAGTAGTAGTAGTAGTGATGGTAGTAGTAGTAGTAGTGGTAGTAGTACTAGTAGTAGTAGTAGTGATGGTAGTAGTAGTAGTAGTGGTAGTAGTAGTAGTAGTAGTACTAGTAGTAGTAGTAGTGGTGGTAGTAGTAGTAGTAGTAGTAGTACTAGTAGTAGTAGTAGTAGTAATAGCAGCACTGGTGTAGTAGTAGTAGTGGTAGTAGTAGTAGTGGTAGTAGTGGTAGTAGTAGTAGTAGTAGTAGTAGTGGTAGTAGTACTAGTAGTAGTAGTAGTGGTGGTAGTAATAGTAGTAGTAGTGGTAGTAGTAGTAGTAGTAATAGCAGCAGCAGCAGCACTGGTGTAGTAGTAGTAGTAGTAGTAGTGGTAGTAGTACTATTAGTAGTAGTAGTACTAGTAGTAATAGCAGCAGCAGCAGCACTGGTGTAGTAGTAGTAGTAGTAGTAGTAGTAATGGTAGTAGTAGTAGTAGTAGTAGTGGTAGTAGTACTAGTAGTAGTAGTAGTCGTGGTGGTAGTGGAAATAGTAGTAAGAGTGTTGTTCTTAAGTTTGCTGCACACACACACCTCCCACACTAAAAGAGGAGTCACTGGTTACCGTGATGATGTCATCGAGGCCAACCAGGGAATCCCGATGATGTCATGTGTCTGTCTGTCTGCCTGTCTATCTATCTACATTACCATGCATTCATGCTAACATTAGCATGTTATGAAGCTAACATCAGTGTAATACTACCGTGTCCTCAATAGGCTGTTAGCATGCTAATGTTGCTTGTCTCAGAGTTGTCTTGTCTTGTTTCCTGCCGGCTGACCGCTGACGTCTCTGCTCAGAGACCTCTGAGTGACCGATCAGTGAGCGGAGACGTTCTCACAGTCTGACGTGTCACTTCTTCACACCTGCTGTGTTTCTGCTGACGGACTCAAACCCTCGACCCTGAGCAGCAGCTGCTCCGTCAATGGAGGAGGGTCAGCAGCTCACCTCTGGATCTGATTGGCTGTTTTCGTCAGGACTTTAGTCTTTTAAACGTTCAGAGAGACACAACATCAGAGGTGAGATAATAAACATAATATTCATAATAATCTCCTTACAAAGTTACAAGCTGCTACAAGAACATGAATGAAACAACAAAGTAATTACACAAGTACACAAATCACAGACAATGAAAGTACACTAAACCAGGTAAAAAAGATGAGTTTTTAATGAAAGTACACAAAAAAACAACGCTTTTAACAAACTTAATAAAATCATGGAAAGTACTTCAACACAATTACTGCTTTCTTTCAGCATGAAGCAATTCTGTTGGATCAACTTCATGTACTGCTGTAATGTTACTAGTGTAAAATGTGTTCAACCAACCTCACTAAGTTAAGTCGGACCAATACAATCGCTTAATGCTTAAAGAAAGCAGTTTAATGGTGTATAAATACTTTTATTATTGTATTTAGTTGGTTGTAGGTTTTCAAAGGGATTTAAAGGAAGAATTAGTTGCCTGAGAGCTTCAGGGAGGTTTGTAAGTTTCTGTTGTAAAATGTAACAATGAATTATATTTATGGACTGATTGAATGAGCTATAAAAGGCATTAGGTGGTGTTGACCACAGTGTTCTGCTTTACAGGCTGTCAGTCAGCTTGTGTCCATCAGCCTGGAGACTTCAGAGACAGAGGTCAGAGAGGTCAGAGAGGTCAGTTTTGAGGCTGACTATAAGATGTGGACGCTGTTTTTCTGCTCTGGTACTAAACTGACAGTGTGTGTGTGTGTGTGTGTGTGTGTGTGTGTGTGTGTGTGTGTGTGTGTGTGTGTGTGTGTGTGTGTGTGTGTGTGTCTGTGTGTGTGTGTGTGTGTGTGTGTGTGTGAGTTTTCGAGGTGTGAAGCTGCAGGAGGACAGTGTGACAACTTCATGCCCGGCCGGCTCCTCATCAGCGGGGGGGTCAAAGGTGACATGTCCTCGTTTTCATTCGCCAACTCGTTTAATGACTCACACACACACACACACACACACACACACACACACACACACACACACACACACACACACAGGTGTCTGGGTCGACGCGCTGACTGCAGATATTCTCACGCTCAAAGTCCTGCAGGCTGAAGGTCTGAAGGTTTGTTTGTTGTCCACAGACCAGAGGACCAACAACAACACAACCATCACTCACAGACAGACTAGGTTTATAAACTATCCTCCACTACACAGATTATAATCATCTATAATCTCATATCTCATATTCACGAACTACTTCATCAATCTGAATCATAATTCAATCTGTAAAGTAACTAAAACTGTCCTCTGAGATGTCGATTACAGTGAAAGTACCTTATTAAAGCACCTTATTAACGTACCTTATTAAAGCACCTTATTAACGTACCTTATTAAAGTACCTTATTAACGTACCTTATTAAAGTACCTTATTAACGTACCTTATTAACGTACCTTATTAAAGTACCTTATTAACGTACCTTATTAACGTACCTTATTAAAGTACCTTATTAAATTACCTTATTAACGTACCTTATTAACGTACCTTATTAAAGTACCTTATTAAAGTACCTTATTAACGTACCTTATTAAAGTACCTTATTAAAGTACCTTATTAACGTACCTTATTAACGTACCTTATTAAATTACCTTATTAACGTACCTTATTAACGTACCTTATTAAAGTACCTTATTAACGTACCTTATTAAAGCACCTTGTTAACGTACCTTATTAAAGTACCTTATTAACGTACCTTATTAACGTACCTTATTAAAGTACCTTATTAACGTACCTTATTAAAGCACCTTGTTAACGTACCTTATTAAATTACCTTATTGACATACCTTATTAAAGCACCTTATTAACGTACCTTATTAACGTACCTTATTAAAGTACCTTATTAACGTACCTTATTAACGTACCTTATTAACGCACCTTATTAACGTACCTTATTAACGTACCTTATTAAAGCACCTTATTAACGCACCTTATTAACGTACCTTGTTAACGTACCTTGTTAACGTACCTTATTAAATTACCTTATTAACGTACCTTATTGACGTACCTTATTGACGTACCTTGTTAAAGCACCTTGTTAACGTACCTTGTTAACGTAGCTTGTTAAAGTACCTTATTAACGTACCTTATTAAAGTACCTTATTGACGTACCTTATTGACGTACCTTATTGACGTACCTTATTAAAGCACCTTATTAACGCACCTTATTAACGTACCTTGTTAACGTACCTTATTAAAGTACCTTTTTAAAGTACCTTATTAACGCACCTTATTAACGCACCTTGTTAACGTACCTTGTTAACGTACCTTATTAAAGTACCTTATTAACGTACCTTATTGACGTACCTTATTAACGTACCTTATTAAATTACCTTATTAACGTACCTTATTGACGTACCTTATTAAAGTACCTTATTAAAGTACCTTATTAACGTACCTTATTAAATTACCTTATTAACGTACCTTATTGACGTACCTTATTGACGTACCTTATTAAAGCACCTTATTAAAGCACCTTGTTAACGCACCTTGTTTACGTACCTTATTAACGTACCTTATTAACGTACCTTATTAAAGCACCTTATTAACGTACCTTATTAACGTACCTTATTAAAGTACCTTATTACCTCATTTGATGAATAAATAAATAAATATCTTCTGATTTCATGTTTATTTTTTGTTCCATCTTTAACCCTTGTCATACTCCAGGCTGAACACACGTGAGCCGTCCTCTTTGTTTACGTCTCCATGCGTCCACTGGTTACCTCGTGTTTAACATCACATTGCAATGATTTGTGGGTAATTCCCTGAGGCTAAGTTAGCATACCATGCTGACTTACGGAAAGGGTTTATAGAGGGCTCAAAATGTCTGCGAGAGCCTCAAACACTCGATGATGTGACAGACAGATCTAAACCCTCACGGACTTCGCGGGAGCGCACCTCAAAGTCCGTGAGGGGACATTGAGACTTCAGCCACCAGCAGAGCTACGAGTGAGAACAGAAACAATGAAACCGATGTGAGTGTGAGATAAAGACCTGCAGCGCTGTAACTACGTCTGAAATGTCTCTGTTCTTTCATTAGAAGTTACGTTGTGAAATAAGTAGAATAAACATAAAGGAACTGTGAAGAAAACAGCTTGAAACACTTAAAACCATTGATGCCCTCTGACCCTGGCAGCCGTTGAATACAGCAGAGATACTTGTAATACGTTGTGGTGCAGTTATAGTAGTAGTAGTAGTAGTAGTATAAGTACTTGGAACAGCAGTGTGAGCAGCAGCAGAGGGGCTCCCAGTAACACCAGTAAGCAGCAGGTGGGTGAGAGCAGCGACTGAAGAAACACATAAAGTGTTAAAAGTAACAGCTACAACCTCCAGCAGCACCTGAACGCACCGAATCCCCGAAACCAGACTTCACACCTCTGAGTGTGTGTGTGTGTGTGTGTGTGTGTGTTCTGTTCCCACAGTCTGTCTCCTGCCGTGACCTCCTGCAGAGCCCTGACCTCCTCCTCCTCCTCCTCCCATCATCATCATCATCATCATCAGTCGTCCCCCTCCACACACTGTCTTTAAGGGTCTTCTGCTGATTCAGCATCTCTGTCTATGTGTGTGTGTCTGTGCATGTGTGTGCGTGCATGTGTGTATGTGCGTGTGTGTGTGTGTGTGTGTGTGTGAGAGAGGAGAGGAGGAGGAGAGGAGAGGAAAGGAGGAGAGGAGGAGGGGGTGATCATGGAGAGAAAAGATAGAAAGTCAGAAAAAGGAGAAGGAAACAGTTACTTTCTGGATCCATTTCAGAGAAATTAACAGAGTTACGTAATGTCTCTAGTGTCTCTAGTGTCTCTAATGTCTCTAGTGTCTCTAATGTCTATAGTGTCTCTAATGTCTCTAATGTCTCTAGTGTCTCTAATGTATCTAGTGTCTCTAATGTCTCCAGTGTCTCTCATTTCTCTAGTGTCTCTGTCTCTAATGTCTCTCGTGTCTCTAATGTCTCCAGTGTCTCATTTCTCTACTGTCTCTAATGTCTATAGTGTCTCTAATGTCTCTCATGTCTCTAGTGTCTGTAGTGTCTCTAATGTCTCTAGTGTCTGTAGTGTCTCTAATGTTTCTCGTGTCTCTAATGTCTCCAGTGTCTCATTTCTCTAGTCTCTCTAATGTCTCTCATGTCTCTAGTGTCTGTAGTGACTCTAATGTCTCTAGTGTATCTAGTGTCTGTAGTGTCTCTAATGTATCTGGTGTCTCTAATGTCTCTAGTGTCTCTAATGTCTCTCATGTCTCTAATATCTCGAGTGTCTCTAATATCTCGAGTGTCTCTAGTGTCTCTAATGTCCCGAGTGTCTCTAGTGTCTCTATTGTCTATAGTGTCTCTAATGTCTCTAATGTCTCTAATGTCCCGAGTGTCTCTAGTGTCTCTATTGTCTCTAATGTCTCCAGTGTCTCTAATGTCTCTAGTGTCTCTCTTGTCTCTCATGTGTCTAGTGTCTCTCTTGTCTCTCTTGTCTCTCATGTGTCTAGTGTCTCTCTTGTCTCTCTTGTCTCTCATGTGTCTAGTGTCTCTCATGTGTCTAGTGTCTCTCTTGTCTCTCATGTCTCCTGAGCTGCAGCCTGCAGACGTTCGTCTCTGGAGGTGCAGCCTTATCATTATTTATCGGGTTATTTTCGGGCAGCGTCAAGAGACACATTCCTGCGTGATGACTTGTTTTTCTGCAGAGTGGAGAGACGAAGGAGGAAGGAGACACGTTCCTGTCGGGAAGTGTCCTGACCAGATTACACAGAGAACATCCAAATACCAGACACGTGTCTCTGCTCTGTGCAGGGACATCCTGCAGCATTAACGTGTCCCCTGAGGTTAGACTGTTGACCTGGACTGTGTTTGACCTGAAAAGGAGGTACTTGTACTTGTACACCTCAGACCCCCCCCCCTTTCAGCCAGACCTCCCACCACAGAATGTGAACAATGCTGAGCATGTCCTTTATGAGACATAACATTTGTCCTTACATGGAGACATCTGAAGACAACATGCCTTGAAAACCAGTGATAGAAGTATTTTAAGTATTTATTCAAGGTGTGTACTTAAAGGAATACTTAAATTCCTAAATGACACACATGTACACTAATACATTGCTGTTTATTCATTTTGTCCACCACAAATATATATTATTTTATGATATTTACATCTTATATTTATCCTTCTATTTCAGTTTCTGCACATTTCATGTTTTAGATTCTCATTTCTTTAGTTTTGTGATTTTCTATAATGAGCCTGAGAGCCAAAGTCTCTCTGTAACTGTTGTGCATTCAATAAACAAAACTAACTCAGTAAATATATGAATATATAAATAAATAAATAAATAAATAAATAATGTAAAAGAGAAACCAAAACCAGGAGGTAAAAAACCCCGAAAACCTGAGATTCAGGTGAGCCCTGTTTACTGAACCTCGATGACTTCTTCTGTGGCAGACGCTCCTCAGCTTCCTCTTCATCACGTTCTGTCTCATTGAGACACTGTCTAGTCATTCAAATGAGAACATTAAGTTCAGCTTGTGTTTATTGGAGAGAACACAGTGTTCTGACCCACATGTATTATTATAGATTCTATGATGTCATTAGAATGAGCTCCAGCATTAAAGTGATGAACACATTAATGCATCAAGTGCTGTCCGACTACAGTTCCACCTCCTAACAACCTCATGATGAGCCACAGCTACGCTTATTATTTGTTTCTGTGGTGTAACATCACGTATTCGTATTAAACCGGTCGGTATGAGGCTTATGAACCGAACAATACGTTTGAATAATACTAGTGCGTTTGGAAAATGCAGAAGCTTAAATTGTGGGAAATCTAATGTTTTCGGTGGACTTTGCTCAAACTGGCAACCCACATGACGTAACAGAAAGCTGTCTGACACTCCGACCCCAGAAGAAAAACATTCTACACGCAACGCTAAACTAGCTTAGCGGAAAACAACAGCAGCAAACACGCTACACTCTCCCCACAGCGCTTAGCTGTTCCTACTGATTCAAACAGGACTGAAGCAGTCGCCACACAATCCCCATTCCTCCAGACCATCATTCTTGCTTTGTTAAAGAAAACAAAACCCCAAACAGAGAACCAAATATCCGAAATAACCCCGCGATGACGGGATGCTTCGTCATTAACGGACAAGTCAGAATGAATGTAATTAACACAACGGCATGAACAAACTCACAAGAACCAGTCACATATATTTATATGACAACAAAGCAACAAATCAATCCAGCAACTCTGCAGCGCTAAAACACGTATTCATCCGCACACTGAAGAGCACGAACCATTCAAATATTATTCACATCAGAGGGAACAATATTAACCATATCATAAAAACGACACCATAGACGCATGAACACAGTAGTAACGCTACTGCAGATGTAAAACAAAGCAGTTCACTTACCAAAGCTGCTGTTCACTTAAAGACAAAGTCCATCCTCCTTTCTTTGATTACAAAGAGTTCAATGACACGGTCGTACAGAACATCAGTTCAGTTCCAGCCAGAGTCCTCCTGCGAACGTGTTCGTTGAGTTGTAGATCCACTCGAGTCTCTCCAAAAGCTTTCAAAAGCATCTTGAGTAGAGTAGCTTGTGAGTGTCCTGTGGTGCTATGGTGTCGTGTAGCTGCCTTGGTTAGCGTAGCGTAGCACCAAACAGCTCCAAACACCAAGACATTGCAAATAAAACACATTCTTAGCCATAAAATGTGCAACGCTTCTCCGATGCAGAAATACCGTTCGTACAAATCCTTTTCCATGCAGGTTCAGGGCTGCTAGCTGTGGGGTTGACCGACCCTTTGATACGATGTCCAGCTTTTCTGGAAATGTCCTTCTGCAGAAATCTGTTTCTCCTCCTTCAGCCATTGAGTGTTAAAAAACACAGCTAGGTAAAATAAAAGAATCTACACCAAACAATACGCTAAAAATATCATAACTTCTCTTACACATGTTTCAACTTGAACTGTTACTACTAATACTAACTTCTGCTTCAGCTTCCCAACATGTCAGGCTAGCTACTTGTAGTCCAGCTAGCAGCTCTGACACGTCAAAGAATACGCCCAACATGTCAAACTAAAGATCTGATTGGTTGAACACTATGACAATCAACAATATCGTCCCCGTTCACTTAAACTGCACATGGATGCACTTGTGAGTCTGCAGGCCTCTGCCTCTGTTACAGAGGTGAGATCTGATTGGATAAAAGCTCTACTTAAAACAAGCTGCACTGGAAGCAGAGCAACTGAGGAAGACAGTAGCTGTGCAATGAACTAATGAGATAAATATTTAGAATACATGTAGTGTATGAAAAATAATTCAATTATGAAATAGCTATAACTTTGTGATTCTGTCAGCGCCAGCAGAGAAGGCCTTGCAGGCCCTGACGGCCCACCACTGCTATAAAGTATGTTAGTGTGTCAGAGTGTGTCAGAGTGTGTTAGAGTGTGTTAGTGTGTGTTGGTGTGTGTTAAGAGTGTGTTAAGTGTGTCAGAGTATGTCAGAGTGTGTTAAGTGTGTTAGAGTGTGTTAGAGCAGGTTAGCATCTCTCTGCAGCTCTGAGGTCTGTTCTGAGCTCCAGCTGCTCTTCATGTAGAAATGAAAAGTATTTCCTGCAGCTTTGTGATGAGTCAGCAAATCCAACTGTAACACACAGTCTGATGAGAATATGGAGGCAAAGAAAGGCCATGATACTAAAGATGGTAATATAATAATGAAAATTAATATACTGTAATAACAATAACAAAAAGTAAACAATAAAAATAAATAAATAAAATGTAATCCTGACATTTTTCTATTTTCTGTTAGTTTCACATTTCATTCAGGGCTCATTGTTCTATAAATAGATTCCAGGTTTCTTTGGACACGCCCAGATCTTCCTGTCGAGAGACGATAACTCAACCCGACATGTTTCTTCTGGTCAGGTCGGTTCAGCGAGTGGAAGTGCTTTCAGGAAATGTGTTGTTTGTGAAGCCGGTTCCTCTGGTTTCACTTTGTTCTCACGTTCTGACATTCTTCACCTCCGGTTCTCTCGTGTCTCCAGTGACGTTCCTCTGGAGGCTCCTCACGTTCTGTTTGTACACGGAACAAATGAACGGAGGTAATTAAGATGAGAACATACCATTCAGATATAGTCCACTTAATCTGTGAGGACTCAGTGTTCACACACACAGCTCAGCCCAGCTGTCACACCTGAGCTCAGGTGAGCTGCTGGACGGGTCCAAACACTTTTCAGCACGTTTTAGTACAAATATATATATATTACAAATACATGTATCACAGCCGTCAGTGTCTTTGGTTGAGAGACGCTGCAGAGCCACCAACATCAGCCTCACTTCATCACAGAGATGAAGGCTGGAGTCACATGACCTCCAGTGTCCCACACAGAGACAGGCGGGGTTTCCCTCCCATGCTTCTGAGGGTTTCTCTCCTTCATCTTCATGTGAACTCGTCTTTCTCATTCATGATTCATGAGGCGCTGGAAAAGTGCAGAGTCAGCAACGTGTTGATCTTCATGTTTGACTTTCTGTCTGAGAAAAAAAAGTACATTTACTGAAGTACTGTACTTCTGTACAACTCTGAGGTACTCAAACTTTACTTGATTACTTCCTACTTCTCAGAGGTACATACTGTACATGTCTAAAACATGTCTCCTTGAGAACTAGTGGACAGCTGAACTAGTGGACAGGTCAACTAGTGGACAGGTCAACTAGTGGACAGCTGAACTAGTGGACAGGTGAACTAGTGGAGTGGTGAACTAGTGGACTGGTCAACTAGTGGACAGGTCAACTAGTGGACAGGTGAACTAGTGGACAGCTGAACTAGTGGACAGCTGAACTAGTGGACCGGTGAACTAGTGGACAGGTCAACTAGTGGACAGGTGAACTAGTGGACAGCTGAACTAGTGGACAGGTGAACTAGTGGAGTGGTGAACTAGTGGACAGGTGAACTAGTGGACCGCTGTACTAGTGGACAGCTGAACTAGTGGACAGGTGAACTAGTGGACCGCTGTACTAGTGGACAGCTGAACTAGTGGACAGCTGAACTAGTGGACTGGTGAACTAGTGGACAGGTCAACTAGTGGACAGGTGAACTAGTGGACAGCTGAACTAGTGGACAGGTGAACTAGTGGACTGGTGAACTAGTGGACAGCTGAACTAGTGGACTCGTGAACTAGTGGACAGCTGAACTAGTGGACAGGTGAACTAGTGGACCGCTGTACTAGTGGACAGCTGAACTAGTGGACAGCTGAACTAGTGGACTGGTGAACTAGTGGACAGCTGAACTAGTGGACTGGTGAACTAGTGGACAGGTCAACTAGTGGACAGCTGAACTAGTGGACAGGTGAACTAGTGGAGTGGTGAACTAGTGGACTGGTCAACTAGTGGACAGGTCAACTAGTGGACAGGTGAACTAGTGGACAGCTGAACTAGTGGACAGCTGAACTAGTGGACTGGTGAACTAGTGGAGTGGTGAACTAGTGGACAGCTGTACTAGTGGACAGCTGAACTAGTGGACTCGTGAACTAGTGGACAGCTGAACTAGTGGACTCGTGAACTAGTGGACAGCTGAACTAGTGGACAGGTGAACTAGTGGACAGCTGGACTAGTGGACAGTTGAACTAGTGGACTGGTGAACTAGTGGACAGCTGAACTAGTGGACAGGTGAACTAGTGGACTGGTGAACTAGTGGACAGGTGAACTAGTGGACCGCTGTACTAGTGGACAGCTGAACTAGTGGACTCGTGAACTAGTGGACAGCTGAACTAGTGGACAGGTGAACTAGTGGACCGCTGTACTAGTGGACAGCTGAACTAGTGGACAGCTGAACTAGTGGACTGGTGAACTAGTGGACAGCTGAACTAGTGTACTGGTGAACTAGTGGACTGGTGAACTAGCGGACAGCTGAACTAGTGGACTGGTGAACTAGTGGACAGCTGAACTAGTGGACAGGTGAACTAGTGGACTGGTGAACTAGTGGACAGCTGAACTAGTGGACAGGTGAACTAGTGGACTCGTGAACTAGTGGACAGCTAAACTAGTGGACAGGTGAACTAGTGGAGTGGTGAACTAGTGGACAGCTGAACTAGTGGACAGGTGAACTAGTGGACTGGTGAACTAGTGGACAGCTGAACTAGTGGACTGGTGAACTAGTGGACTGGTGAACTAGTGGACAGCTGAACTAGTGGACTGGTGAACTAGTGGACAGCTGAACTAGTGGACAGGTGAACTAGTGGAGTGGTGAACTAGTGGACAGGTGAACTAGTGGACTGGTGAACTAGTGGACTGGTGAACTAGTGGACAGCTGAACTAGTGGACTGGTGAACTAGTGGACTGGTGAACTAGTGGACAGCTGAACTAGTGGACAGGTGAACTAGTGGACTGGTGAACTAGTGGACAGCTGAACTAGTGGACAGGTGAACTAGTGGACAGCTGGACTAGTGGACAGTTGAACTAGTGGACTGGTGAACTAGTGGACAGCTGAACTAGTGGACTGGTGTCCTTTAACATGTACAAAGTGAAGACATTAAAGACTTAAGAGCAGAGTTTGCATCTGTCTACTAACATGAGGTCTTGGTTCAGTCTCTGAAGGATCACAGAGTCCTGGGGTTCAGGTCTTCTGCCCTAAAGATAGGACGTCCTCGCACTCTGATTGGTCGAGAGGAGAGACGAACAGCTGCTCTCACTTCCTCATCAGGAGACGTTCAGCTGGAATGAGCTGTGGATCGTTACAGAACCGTCCTCATCATGTGGACCATGGGTACATCCCAAGTCTCTTAATTGCATCCCCGTTTCCCTCACTTGCGTCCTTTCCTTGCGTCCTAGTCCCTCCCACCAGGGATGCATGGAGGAAACCATGCAAGGAGAGAGGAAACGAGGAAATATGTTTTAAGAGACATGAGACGTCCTCAGTTGCGTCACGTGAAGCGACGTCTGTTTCTGATGGAGGATCAGATGATCACAGCTGATCAGCTGTCAGTCGGCTTTAGCAGCTGGAGAGACTTTTGATAAGTTTGTGTCTGTTCACATGATCACTGTACTTAATAACAGTAACTAATAATACTAATAACTAATAAAGACACAGTTATCACCACTGTAGAGGTGTTTCTCTCTGTAGTCTGTTAACAAACTGTGTCCTGTGTTCTGTTTATAAGCACAGGATCCATTTCTACCGGAGGAATGCGATCGTCTTATTTATAATAAATCAATTTCTATAGCGCTTTTCAAAATACCCAAAGACGCTTTACAAGGCAGAGACAAACAGAACAAACAAACAAACAAAAACAAAAAAAAAGAATAACTGGAGAAGCTGTGCTGAATGGGTCATGTAGTGGAGGGTAGGGTGCAGGGGTTAGCAGGTAGAGGGTAGGGTGCAGGGTTAGCAGGTGGAGGGTAGGGTGCAGGGTTAGCAGGTGGAGGGTAGGGTGCAGGGGTTAGCAGGTGGAGGGTAGGGTGCAGGGTTAGCAGGTGGAGGGTAGGGTGCAGGGTTAGCAGGTGGAGGGTAGGGTGCAGGGTTAGCAGGTGGAGGGTAGGGTGCAGGGTTAGCAGGTGGAGGGTAGGGTGCAGGGTTAGCAGGTGGAGGGTAGGGTGCAGGGTTAGCAGGTGGAGGGTAGGGTGCAGGGTTAGCAGGTGGAGGGTAGGGTGCAGGGGTTAGCAGGTGGAGGTTAGGGTGCAGGGTTAGCAGGTGGAGGGTAGGGTGCAGGGTTAGCAGGTGGAGGGTAGGGTGCAGGGGTTAGCAGGTGAAGGCGAGTTTGAAGAGGTGGGTTTTGAGGGCTTGTTTGAATGATGATAGGGAGGGAGCCTCACGGATGTGGATGGGGAGGGCGTTCCAGAGGGGAGGTGCAGCAGCTGAGAAGGCCCTGTCACCCCAGATCCGGCGCTTGGTCCTGATGGTCTTCAGAGTGTTTGCACCGGCGGACCTGAGGCAACGGGTTGGGGCGTGGAGGGGGAAGAGGTCTGAAAGGTAGGGAGGGGCCAGGTTGTTTAGGGCTTTGTAGGTGGTGAGTAGTATTTTGAAGTCTATTCTGTATTTGACCGGGAGCCAGTGGAGGTCGCGAAGGACCGGGGTGATGTGATCATAGTGGCGGGTGGAAGTGAGCAGTCAAGCGGCAGAATTCTGAACATATTGGAGTTTGAGGATTTTGTTGGGAGAACCATAGAGCAGTGGTTCTCAAACTCTTTCTGTCGCGCCCCACTTTGGAGGAAGAAAAAATGTTCATGTCCCACCGCCCCAACAAAATTGTAACAAAATGGTCTATGTTGAATTTTTATTGAAATAACATTTTGTGACTCCTCCGTCTGTGCTTTTTCAAATAATAGAATAAAGAAAATTGCAATCACTTTTAAGTAAACCAGATTGCGTGTTTACCGTGGAGCATTTTGACGTGTACTACGGAGCAGTTTACAATACAGCTGGTTTCCGAGACAAATCTTTGTAGCGCTGCAACTTAATGAGGCAGATGTTTGTGATGTTGTCATGAGGTGAAAATACACAATGTGGACAATAACGCATCAGAGGCAACAAGAAAAGCAAAGCCATACAATTAAGAATTCAACCAGCCAAGAACACAGATGTGTCAAGTTGAGTTAATTTGAGTTTGGCTGAAGGTCACCAGTTAACAGGGTCCCTTCTTAAACCGTAACCCTGCTCTGCTATGCCCCGCCCTCAGTCACTAAGTCATTATGAGATACTAACTCATTATTATGAGATACTATCTCATTATTATGAGATAGTAAGTCATTATTTTGAGATAGTATCTCATTATAATGACTTACAGGATCTGTATTTTTTCCTCACAGTGGCGGAAACGGGCTTCCATACATTTCGCCATGTATTTATTAATTACTTTTTTAAAAAAAATCTGAATTTCCCCCTGCGCCCCACCTGTAATACCACTAGAGGGGCGCGCCCCACAGTTTGAGAACCACTGCCATAGAGGATGCTGTTGCAGTAGTCGAGTCTGGAGGTTATGAGGGCATGAATGAGAATTTCGGTGGTGGCAGAGGACAGGGAAGGTCGGAGGCGTGCAATGTTCCTGAGGTGAAAGAAGGCAGTTCTGGTGATGTGGTTGGCGTGGGGTAGGAAAGAGAGGGTGGGGTCGAGGATGATACCGAGGTTGCGGACCTGGGTGGAGGGGGTGACTCAATGTTGAGGGAGAAGGGCTGGGCTGAACGGGTGAGGGAGTTAGGGCCGATGATGAGTATTTCAGATTTGTTGCAGTTGAGTTTGAGAAAGTTCTGTTGCATCCATGATTTTATATCCGTGAGACAGGCGGTGAGAGTGGAGTGGGTGACGGAGGTGATGGTCTTGGTGGAGAAGTAGAGTTGGGTGTCGTCAGCGTAGCAGTGGAAGTTGAGACCATGACGACGGATGATTTGTCCAAGGGGAAGGATGTAAATGATGAAGACGAGGGGACCAAGCACGGAACCTTGGGGGACACTGTGGGTGACTGGGGAGGTGGAGGATTTACAGTTGTTTATTGCAATTAATTGATGTCGGTCTGAGAGATATGAGGTGAACCAGGAGAGGGCAGTGCCAGTTATGCCAAGGGAGTACTGGAGACGTGAGAGGAGGATGGAGTGGTTGATAGTGTCGAAGGCGGCGCTGAGATCAAGGAGGATGAGGATGGAGAGGAAGCCGGAGTCAGCAGAGAGAAGTATGTCATTTGTGACTTTCAGTAGGGCGGTTTCTGTGCTGTGTTTTGAACGGAAGCCGGATTGGAAGGGTTCGTAGAGATTATGGAGATTGAGGTGGGACTTGAGTTGTGATGCAACAGCTCTCTCAAGGACTTTGGACAGGTAGGGGAGGTTGGAGATGGGCTGGTAGTTGTTGGGGATGTCGGGGTCAAGACCAGGTTTTTTCAGCACCGGGGTGACAGCAGCGATCTTGAGTGTGGGGGTATGAGACCAAAAGACAGTGAGGAGTTGATGATGTTGGTGATGAGAGGGGAGAGTGAGGGGAGGCAGACCTTGACTAAGGAAGAGGGGAGGGGTCAAGGGCACAGGTGGAGGTCTTTATGCTGGAGAGTATGGAGGAGAGGTCCATTTCAATGATTGAACTGTAGGTTCATGAATTATTTGCATCTGTACGTTTTGAAATTGAGATTGTGACGTCGATATTAAATAACCCAGAATATGATTATGGTTTCTCTTGAATAAATTTATTAGGCTCCATGTTTCAGTTTAAATTAAATGATAAAACTCATCAAACCCGACAATCAGGAATGAACAGCCTCACGTGACTGAATGAAATGATGATAAATTATGTAAAAAGTGTTTCATCTCTATATAGATATATATATATAAAGTGTTTCGTCTCTCCAGCTCTCTGACTTTAATTGTATTCATAATAAAGTTATTGAGGGAAACATCAGATCATGAAAACACAAATCTTTCTAATAAATGTAGAAAGTTGTTTGTGGTCCTTTTGTTGTTCAGACTACAATGAACATTTATTTAAACCAGATGTTGAATCATAATCCTAATCAAATATAAAGCTTGAGTTTAATCTGTGATCCGTCTTCACTGTTTACATGTTGAACAAAATCTCATCAGTTCAATCGGCTGCAGCGTCCAATCACATGACTGATGAACAATGAGGGGGCGTGTCGGCCGTTAAAACACTTCCTGGAAGTCTGTTCTCTTTGCTTTTCCTAGAACAAACTTGTGTTGCGCAGATATGAGATGTTTAAGCCTTACCTTGTGTCATGGCTCCTCAGAGATCCCTCCTCTCTCCTCCATCCTCGCTCCTCTGAGCTAAATAAGAGCTTTGGGACGGCCGTCAATATGGCGGTGCAGAACAACTTCCGGTTCGAGCGAGGAGCGAGGAAATGAAAATTAAGAGACTTGGGATGTACCCCAGGTCTCATGCAGGAGGATTGAAGTTCATGAAAAAACAACCTCCCTGAAACCTCCCAATGAGCAAGGCACTAAAGATCAGCTTCTCACACTGACCTCAGATCACATCAGAGAGCATGGAGCCGGATTTCTGAGAATCCCTCGAGCTTTACTTTCTCTTCTCCTCCCTCCTCCCTCCTCCCTCAGGAATGTGTCGAGATGATACCGGGCAACGCTCCAGCTCCTCTCCACAGGAACAACATGACCTCATTCAGGCCTTCAGCTGCAGGAAACAGGAGAAGGAGGAGGAGGAGGAGGAGAAGGAGGAGGCAGTGTTTACCTGGACTCTGATCAGATCTGAGATCAGAGAGTCTGATGACCTCTGACGGGAAATCACAGCCGAGCAACGAGAAGGGGGGGGCAGTTCATTTTCTGTGCAAACTAAAAGTAAACTTTTATTTTGTCACGTCACAAGAGTGGTGAGTGTTGTTAGTCACATGACTCTCCTGATAGCCTTGTTAACGTTCTTCTTTGCGAGCTACCAAAGTGGTGTCTAACTTCCTGTGCAGACAGGAAGTTAAGTTGTGATGTGACGGTCGAAGAGCTTAAGAGTTTAAAGTTTAACGCCTCAAATGTCCTTGAATCTGTTTTCATACAATCTAATGTCTTTTTTTACACATTCATATTCTTTTGTACATTTTAATATCTGTTCTTCTCACGTGTTTGTTGTAAGGTTGTATATGTTTCATACATTAGAATATCTCGTTGGTACAGGTTAATGTATTTCCTGCAGATGTTAACATGTTGTTTGCACATGTGAATCTTTCCTGATGTCCTGATGCAGACGGAGGAATAAACAGATCACGAGGATTTCATGGAGGCTGAGACGTCTCATTGTGGGACAAACGTCTCCGTCCTCTCTGCTGCTAATGGGGCACAAAACACAGATGGTGAAATAATGATCTACTGAACTGCAGATTAAACGCCGAATGTGCAGAACAAACGTGCTGAGACGAAGAAAGGAGTGGAAAACAGAAGACATGACTAAATGCAGAAAGCTTGTATGAAAGCAGAAAACATGATAGAAGTTGATAATAACAGACGGATTCCAGTAAGAAGAGCAGAGAGTCAGTCAACAGCATGACTCAGCAAACACTCAGCGCTGCTCTGCTGCCAGTCTGACACATCAAGTCTGTGATGCTGCTGTGAAGAACACAAAAGAGACTTTAGTTGACAGGCTGTGATGTCAACAAAGACATAAGAGCAGAAATATTATATCAATGTTCAAACATCACAACATCTATGTGCACATTTTAGAATGATTTAGAAAAACATTGAAGTCAAATTCTGCAAAACCCTTTAAGTTAAACAAAAGATGACTTGTTGTTATTGTTAGTAGTAGTAGTATTAGTAGTAGTAATAGTAATAGTAATAGTAGTAGTAATAGTAATAGTAGTAGTAGTAGTAATAGTAATAGTAGTAGTAATAGTAATAGTAATAGTAATAGTAGTAGTAATAGTAATAGCAGTAGTAATAGTAGTAGTAATAGTAATAGTAGTAGTAATAGTAATAGTAGTAGTAATAGTAGTACTAGTAGTAATAGTAATAGTAGTAGTAATAGTAGTAGTAATAGTAATAGTAGTAGTAATAGTAGTAGTAATAGTAGTAGTAATAGAAATAGTAGTAATAGAAATAGTAGTAGTAATAGTAGTAGTAATAGTAGTAGTAATAGTAATAGTAGTAATAGTAGTAGTAATAGTAATAGTAGTAGTAATAGTAATAGTAGTAGTAATAGTAATATTAGTAGTAGTAATAGTAGTAGTAATAGTAATAGTAGTAGTAATAGAAGTAGTAATAGTAATAGTAGTAGTAATAGTAATAGTAGTGGTTTTGTCTTCTATATTTTTGTTTTTAGTTTCAATAATGTATCTGTGTTAATAAACCAATAATCTATGAATGCAGACATTTTGCAGTATAAGCATTAAATAATTATTTTCTATCTTAAAAGTATAAAAAAAACTTTTGATACATATTTTAAAATGTACATTTGCTTTATTCTAAATAAAAACAATAAACACTGTGGTGTGACAGTAAAAGTAATTCGTCATGTTGTGACTGAGATTTACAGACGGTGAGGTGGTCAGTGAAGCAGACGCGTGAGTCAGGACCTACTGTTAGATGTCTGTCTGTCTGTCTGTCTGTCTGTGACTCATGTTTATGTCTGGTTTTCTTCAAAACAACCAGCTGATCTGTGATGTTACAGCTCCCCCTGCTGGTCGGCAGCATCTCAGTTAATAACCAGAGTTTTAGAGAGATAAGATAAAATAATCCTTTATTAGTCCCACAGTGGGGAAATTTACAGGATCACAGCAGCAAAGTGATACAGTATTATAGATATACTGTATATACTGTATATATATTTTAAAAGTACTGCTATATGAACAAAAGGTCAATAACATTTGGTTTAAACACTTTAAACACATCAGGTTCTTGTTAGCAGCAGTATTCCCTTTACACAGTAGCAGTTATAACACAGTTATAATGATTCTGATCATAGATATGCAGCCGGTGTTCACAACTTTATCTTCATGTGTGTAAGAGATGCAATTTAAATATACACCTTGAAAACTGCAAACATATCTACGTCATGTTTTTATGTTTGTTAAATTCTCAGTAGTGATACTAAATGATGCTTATTATACATATTACAAACAAAACACTTTAAAAACTCTAAACAATAATTTCAATGAATTATTTATTTTTTGCTTTTGTTGGTATTTTGGTCAGACACATGCAACGCTGATTACCGTAATATGTGTGGTATTTGTTATAAATGTACGTTGGTACATAGAGGGTGATAAGAAGCTGTACTTGGAGGGACTTAGGACCCAGGGGAGTGTAGGTGAAGGAAACAGGAAGAGACGGAAGAGACGCCACAAACACAGCTGTTCACCGCTCGCTGCCCGGTTCTTGTGTTAAAAATGTCGCTTAATAATAAAAAAAAACAACTGCGTTAATGCACGATAAAATAATTGTCGGCGTTAATTAATGAATGCGTTAACGCGTTAATCTACGCGTTAATAACGCGTTAACTTGCCCAGCACTAATATTTATATATATATATATATACATATATATATATATATATATATATATATATGCTACACTAAAACTCCTAAACATTTTAACTTTAACTTTAGCTTTTATATTATTTTCTACACAGTTGTGTTTAGTCGACAAACTCACCTGCTGACAAAGAAAGTTAAACTTAAAGACTGAAATAAAAATCAATCAATCGATTAAAATGTCAGAACTTCTGTGTTAAATGTCCAGATGCGGCTCTCTCAGTGCATGCTGGGAAACACATCAAAGACTAGACCCTCATGAGTAACGAATTACTGGGTTTTTATTGAATTACTTTCTCTTTAAAGCAGCATTTAACCAGACTGAGGAGTTTCTACTGAGTTTGTTTCAGGTGAGACGATGAAATCTGGTCTATGAATTCCAGATGGATTAATAGAATTATAAGTTATGAGGTCCATTAAACTCATGACTACTGCACAGAGGGTTATGATTAATAAGGAGAGTTTAATAACCCTGGGACGTTATCACTTCATCCTCCATCTCTGCTATAACAAGGTTACCTGTGTCCCCTTCTCAAAGTCTACCTGGACCGTCAGAGCTACATGGAGACCACCTGGAGACCACATGGAGACCACAAGGAGACAACTAGAGCTGTGATTGGTCAGCTGGTGTTCCAGAGAGTGAAGACGACATGAAGCAGGTCGATGAACAAATGCTCTGACAATCCACTCAAAAAGAAAATGTATTAAGATTTACAGGAGAAAAGTAAAGACCAGAGTGAATTGTGGGTGATGCAGTTTAGGTTTAGTTGCTTTTGGACTAGTTCAAGTGAACAAATGTGATGTTTTTGGTTATTTTCTGCATCTTTCATCTGTTATTGTCAGTAATGTTGAGCAGTTAAATGAAGGAGGGGGAGTCTTATTTACAGAGCTGGACTGTGATAAACGTATCTTCAAACAGTTGATTGTCTGATATCTTCAGAAAAGTTAGTCCTCATTTTTTGGGCATATTCCTACAAAAATCCAGCAACACGTGTCCATTTCTGCTCATTAAATGATAGTCTTTTCAAAATAAGCTTCGGTTTAGACAACAAAACTACTTAGTTAGGTTGAGACAACAAAACTACTTAGTTGGGTTTAGACAACAACACTACTTAGTTGAGTTTAGACAACAAAACTACTTAGTTAGGTTTAGACAACAAAACTACTTAGTTAAGTTTGGACAACAACACTACTTAGTTAAGTTTAGACAACAACACTACTTAGTTAAGTTTAGACAACAAAACTACTTAGTTGAGTTTAGACAACAACACTACTTAGTTGAGTTTAGACAACAACACTACTTAGTTAGGTTTAGACAACTAAACTACTTAGTTAGGTTTAGACAACAAAACTACTTAGTTAAGTTTGGACAACAACACTACTTAGTTGAGTTTAGACAACAACACTACTTAGTTGAGTTTAGACAACAAAACTACTTAGTTAGGTTTAGACAACAAAACTACTTAGTTAAGTTTGGACAACAACACTACTTAGTTAAGTTTAGACAACAACACTACTTAGTTAAGTTTAGACAACAAAACTACTTAGTTGAGTTTAGACAACAACACTACTTAGTTGAGTTTAGACAACAACACTACTTAGTTGAGTTTAGACAACAACACTACTTAGTTGAGTTTAGACAACAACACTACTTAGTTGAGTTGACAACAAAACCACTTAGTTAGGTTTAGACAACTAAACTACTTAGTTGAGTTTAGACAACAACACTACTTAGTTGAGTTTAGACAACAACACTACTTAGTTAGGTTTAGACGACAACACTAAGTAGTTAAGTTTAGACAACGTAACTACTTAGATTCAGGAAAAGATGGTAGTCCGAGTTAAAATAACTGTAATGTGTCGTTACTGAAGTGCTAAACTTAGTTGACTTCTCGTTTCACTTGGAGAATGAACTTTGATCTGCTGGAGTAAAGATCTCCTCCATCACTTTGTGGCCTTTTGTCGTCTTTAAACGTCCTCGTTCATGAGTACATGGAAAACATACAAAATCATTTTGTGGGATATCTACGAATTATGGGTCATTATTTTTCGCCTGCTGTATTTAAGAGTCCTTCCACAGCTGACTCCTTTGATTCAGACTAAACAGATGAACCTCCGACTCAAAGAGGCAGTTTCCTTCAGGACCTTGTTCCTGACTCTCAGGTGTGAAAACGTCTGTCAGAGTAAAACCTCCTCTCATTGGTCAGCTTCTCCCTGAGCATGTCACCTGTCTCACCTTCTTCCCTCCTGGTCAACTGAGATAACAAACACACAGTTAAATACATCAGAGACTTAAAGGTCTGCAGAGAGAACATGACTCAGCAGCTTCAAACGCTGAGTCATGATGCTGCAGGAAGAGTTACAGCACACACACACACACACACTTCCCGGAAACAGCGTATGGAGGGGAAGGAGGAGGTGATGCTCCCACCGTCTCTTCCCGGCAGTGAGCAGTGAGACCCCTCACCAGATACAGCGCACCATCGCCACGGAGAGAGCTGATTGGCTGCCACCGAGCCAGATCAGACCAATCAGACGCAGAGCAGAGATGAGACAGGAAAGAGAGAGATAAAGAGGAAAATATGGAGATGGAGGGAGAGTTCCCATCATCAATGTCAGAACAAGAGGACAGAGTGTCCTGCAGAGTGTGTGTGTGTGTGTGTGTGTGTGTGTGTGTGTGTGTGTGTGTTTGTGTGTGCGTGTGTTTGTGTGTGCGTGTGTTTGTGTGTGTGCGTGTGTTTTTGTTTGAGTGTGTGTATGTGTGTGTGTATGTGTGTGTGTGTGTGTACTATGGGACTGATAAATATTAGTTTATCTCTGTGGGTTTGTGTTTAATCGAATGAGCTGACGCTGAACACACACATTCTTTCATCAGATGTTTGATCAGCTTGCTGAATGAGAACGTTGACGTGTCGTCTGATGCTGCGTTCACACCAAACGCGGCGCGAATTATTCGCGCGAGTAGATTACATACAAAGTCTATTCACAGACGCGATGAGACTGGCGCGGTGCGAATTTGCGATGGCGCGATGGATGTCCATCGCGGGAGTTGAAATTTTTTTTGGGGCCCATTTGGGGCCGTGGATATCATTGTTTCAGACAGTTCATAGATTGGTTCAATCAGAAAGAGTGTGATTTTGCTCTGTAGTTCTACTTGCATTCAGTATATGATAACACAAGAGACAGAATTTCAGGGTCATAGTGAAATTTGACAACACAATTATGAACTTTTCTCAAATAAAGAGAGAAATCATTTTCCTGCTTGTAAAGGAAAGACGGATAAACTAGCTTTCATGTCCACGTCACTCCCAAATCCTAATTCTTAAAGGGACCGCACACAATGGATGGAGAATGGACCCGACAGTGTCAACTTTATATCGTTCAGTATGATGATAGGCTATTATATAAACCAGAACGCACGCACATATGTAGCATGTTAGAGTTATAAATAACTTGTCCATGTGAGAAACAATAGTTTAATTAAATGACATCACCAAAATCAAAATTAAATTATTATTATTTTTTTTTTTTTTTTTTGCCAATAATGCCAAATTATTTGGGGGGGCTGAAGAACATTTTAGGGGGGCTTCAGTGTGAAATAGAGATAATCACACACTATTTATCTTCACTGCTTCAATTGATTGAATGTCTGATGATGAATAACACACACACACACACACTGATCCGCCCACACACAGATTCACACACATATTCAAACTGCTAGTTCTATATGGTAATCTACACATACATGTATATACACGTATATAGTACATGATACATGAGGGCATACAGTACATATATCCTCATATTAATGAGTATCAGTTAGATGCTCTTTGGGCTTGTTTTTATCTTATTCTGAAAGAGTTGAGATCATTATTGTCGCTATAGATCTCATTGGATGATGCATTCATGATGCCTACTGCCAGCAGCACATTTAAAGACATATAATCTGATTGATTGGGGTGATGAGGCATTAAAATGAGCCGATACATTTACAACACTTACGCATTTAACTTGTCTGTGATATTCTGCGTGCTTCTTGTCTAGCCCTCACAGCGGTGGAGGTGTTAGATTTAGCCGTGATTATGGTCTTGAATTCCTCATATGCGTTCATGATCATCTCCTGCTCGTCAGCGGAGTAAAAAGAGGCTCTTTCTTTGACTTTATTTAACATTGTACTGTTAGAAAATCATGGTTTCGGTGATCGACGCTTCCCCCTTTTGAAGTAGGACGGGCACGCGCAATTATCCTGATCCTGATCGTCTGGGTCGAATTAACGAGACTGTTTGAGAGGATCAGCCTTGGAGAAACCGACATAGCCTGATGTCAATCATCTCGTTAATTTAAGCTGCTAATAGGACATTTGATCGACTTAGTTGAACCACGTACGAGGAACGGGGCCCTGGTGTGTTTAAAGTGTTTACAAACCAAATGTTATTGACCTTTGGTTCATAGAGCAGTACTTTCAAAATATAAGTGCACAATACACTACTTTAGAATTCATTATTGAACTTTGCGCATAACAATGAGATTATTCGCGATTAAACATTGTAATCGTTGACCAGCACTATATATTTATATATATATATATATAAATATATATATATATATATATATATTTATATATATATATATACATATAATATAATATATATATGTCATGACAACTAAGGAAAATCATGAGATATTATTCTTTCTCTAAATGAGTATTTGAGCTTATAATAATAATAATAATAATAATAATATAATAATATCCGATATTGAGATTGGGAGCATTCGGTTGCCTCTAAATGGCTCTCAACATGTCGACGGCTCATAGCTAACGATGCTAACAGCTAACAGTGCTAATAGTTAAAAACGAAAGTAACAGTGTTTACCTACGTTTCCACGACAACCGTGTGCGTCTGGTCGCTTATATTTCATCTCAGATTCTCAGTTTTATTAAATTTCTTTTGTGTGAATAAAGAGTTTAAATGTGTTACTATAAATAGATTCATGAACGGGTTGTGTTTAGAGTGACGCTAAAATAAAACCCTTAAAACCAGAATGTAAGATTCTTCACCTCATCACAACCGGCAATGAAATAAGGTCACATGACAGAACATTTGATCACTGTGTCAAACTGACAGATACAAATATAATAAATGATAAAAAGGTCATATTTAAGGCACAAGTTGTAGTTTAAACACATTCCTCACACTGAGCTATTCTTTATTCAACGTGTATATTTCACCTACAGTTGCTTATTAGTTTAACTTACTTTAGCTTTTTGTTTCGGTCATTTTCCTCCTTTAACTCGCTGCGATCTCCATCGTCAGTAACTCGATTTATTTAATCAGTCAACAAAAGCAACATGAAAGCAGATGAATCATCACAACTGATTTATTGTCTCGTCTGATCCAAAAACACTGGATCCTACATTTCCCATAATGCATTCTGTTCCCAGCTCTCAGCGTGCCGTCCACTAGATGGCAGCAGCTCCTTTTTTATTGTAACACACAGAGAAGAAGATTTAATGATGAAACATTATTATTAGTAGAAACAATTAAACAGAATTTTGATCAGGTTTAAACGTTTTATAACTTTTTCTGTTTTAAAACTCAAATTCATCACGTTATAGATTCATATTTAAAACTATTCGAATAAGATATGAACATATTTACCAACATGTTGGCCTTTCATTTCTCTGTTGATATCACTTCTGATATTCAGTATTGATCCATAACAGGATGAGAGAATGTGAACAGGAAACCATCAATAAGTTGATTCTTAGATTCATAAAGTATTGATTCCAGCTACATCATGTGAGTATAAACATTCAGGCTTCTTCTTCAAAAAACATTTTAGTTATAGTTGTTTCATAATGTGTGTGATGTCAGGACTCATCACAGAGCAGCTGATCAACACTATCAATCATCAACTAAATATCAACGATGACTCCATCATCAGGTTCATTGATCTCATCATATTCATATCGATTAATATTTCTGTTCTTTTAACAATAATTTGGTAAATCTTTGTGGTCCTCTCTGTCACAGCTCTGCACCGTCATCCATCCATCACTCACTCACTCACCTGTTAGTCACGCGTCACGCCCACCTCATCAGCTCATCACTCTCACCTGCTCACTCTGCTGCATCACTATTTAGACCCCAGTCTCACACACACACACCACTCACTCACACTCACACACACACACTCACACACACACACACACACTCACACACACACACACACTCACTCACACACACACTCACACACACACTCACACACACACACACTCACACACACACACCAC